>NW_015118191.1:6939-9770 GCF_001443285.1 Poecilia latipinna | reverse complement strand
CACACACACACACACACACACACACACACACACACACACACACACACACACACATGCTTATATATATATTTTGTAGCTTTTTACAGTTTTTGAGGAAGAGGTGCCTGAGAGTCTGAATACTTACTAGATATGGTAACACTGAACCAGAAGAAGATTGGCCTTTTGTCAGCTGATCAAAGAATGATGGTTGGTGGGTTCTGGTCATAGACCTTATATCTCAGTGCAACTTTGACTTAGACATTTCATTGTTACAAAATATTTGGGTGTTATGAAAACGGCATTTTCATTTGTCAAGTGGACCTAAAAATAATCTCAAAATGAGTAACTGCTTGTGTCAACATCATCATGGCATGCAGACATGGCTCCAAGTTGTAGTAGTAGTTGTGGTAGTAGTTGTAGTTGTACAACTGCTACCACTTAAATGTAATCTGACAGTGCAAATGTCACATTTGACATAAAAAAGTAAACAAAGTTTGAATTTATTTAAACATATAATTTTCTGAAATTGTGATAACCATTATGATTTGAGTTTAATGACTTTTTGCTCACCTACTGTTGTTTGCCATTGAGCTTCTGCTTTATTTGAACTTATCATTCAAACACAGAAAGAATGGAAGGAGACAGATTCAGGCGTGTTTTCATCTATTGTGGCTCCTGCTAATGATGAATAATTCTCCGGATTTGTATCTTTGAAAGGTGCATTATATTTGGTCCACCTATGTTTTTTTGTCTTTCCCTTCTACTCTTCTTCTTCCACTCTTTTAATTGTTCTTCCTGTCTACATCCCACGTAATATCAGCAGACGTTATTCCACTCTTTACAGTCTGGGATAACAGACCAGACCCACCAGCATGTGTGTGTGTGTGCAATTGTGTGTTCTCTGTCCAAAGTCATTAAATATTCTAAAGACAGAGGCCTCTTTTAATTATACACTAATCACACTTTTAATTACCTGCCATACACACATCCATCACTAACCACACTCCCCGTTTACATACACTGACACACTTATACCCACACACTCATCTGCGTCTGTGAAAAGTTCTTAACATTGATAAAACAGAGGGAGTGAAAGCAAAGGCAAGAATAAGCATTGAGGTGAAAGACAACACACTGCACCAAGGAGTGATTTATAGAGTCAGTTTTGACACTTGGTTAAATGCTTTCAGGTAAATACGGCAGGAGGGACAGATGACACTCTGGAACAAGTCAATAAACAGATTAAGGATTTGCAAAATGGATTGCAAGTCCTCTCTCCTCCCTTTGAGCACATCTTTTTAGAGTTCATCTTAGATCATGTTCATTTGTCATTTTCCACATGGCACTTACAGTATACTATCATTTTTACAGAGCTAAGCCAACAAACCTCCAGAGACGGGGGTAAAAAGAACGTAATGTTGATTGACTGGTTAATACCAGAGCCAAATGATAGCATGCGTGAGATCAGAGAGCTAAATCAATAAACAGAAGGTCAGTGGTGTACCGACTCTTCCAGACAAAGGCTCTATTTTTACTCCTGGGATATGATACTCTTGGCTGTTGTAATGCAGTAACCTGGAAGTTTGGGGGCTTTAATTCAGGAGGTTATGTCAAGCAACAAACTTTTTAATAATGTTTAAAATGGTGACCTTAAGCCTTTTGCTTTTGTTCAAGCAATTACCTCTTTTTGTCATTTTGACTGAAAAAAGCTATTTTTTGTGTGCATGGTCGTGGTGTAGACTCCCCCTGTGTGTCACATGAGCACAGTATACAATATAAAATGCATAATCAGGTTCACACACATTGTTCACCCTGACAGTGCCTTCTATAGTCATATAGTACTTTTGGAAAAGTAGCTTTTTGTTTTTACATTTGTAGTTCTTGTTTTGTCCTTCACCTCTTGGATGATATTACATAACCAGTTTTCACTCAGTGCATAAAGATGGATCTGATCAGGTCGTGTCATTAGAAAGCATTCACACCATTTCACCTTTCCATGTCTTGTACAGCCTTATTCTAAAACAGATTTTAGTATAAAAGACACACAACAGTGCAAAATGACAAAGTTAGAACAGCTATTTTACATTTTATGTAAATTGATAAAAAAAAAACATTTCACTTTTAAACATAACAGAAATGGAAGTATTTGCACAAATTAGTTTTGTTAATAAGGTGCTGAAAACAGCGTTCAGAAAGTTTTGCAATTTTGGCCACACTTACACGAGACCGCTGATAATATTTTTGGAAGTTGATCAGGGAAAAGTTCTGCCTTTAGATGAGACGATTAAGACAGCTCCAATCTGGAATAGTTGTCAAAAGAAAGCAAAAAGAACGTAATTGTCATGGTGTGTGGTTGTTGGTGATGGTGAGAGAGACGCCGGGAATCCCAGGTAGTCATGATAAGAGATAATTTAATGATGAACCAGGAGGGACAACAGAAAATCACTGGCAGCACAGGAACAGACAAAGACGTGAGACACGACGACGATCCGACAAAGAACACTGACAACAGGTGGGACTAAATACACTGGGAGGGTAATCACAGGAACGACACACAGCTGGGATCAATCGAGACAGACTCAGGGGAAAACAGGACTAGACAGACAGAAACTACACAGATCCTAACAGTAATAGTATGAATAGTTGTCATGCCCTGCCAACTATTCATGCCAGGGCATGAAAAGTTATCAACATTGTCTTAGCATGTTGCTAAGACCATGTTGCTATGGTCTTAGCAACATGCTAAGACCTTAGTATGTCTTAGCATATTATGGTAAGACATAAAATGCTAAGTTTTGAGATTTTCTCAAAATAAGGTAATTATTTATCTTCCAACAAAACCACGACTCATC
>NW_015118191.1:0-1913 GCF_001443285.1 Poecilia latipinna | reverse complement strand
TAATAGTATGAATAGTTGTCATGCCCTGCCAACTATTCATGCCAGGGCATGAAAAGTTATCAACATTGTCTTAGCATATTATGGTAAGACATAAAATGCTAAGTTTTGAGATTTTCTCAAAATAAGGTAATTATTTATCTTCCAACAAAACCACGACTCATCACACAGCCAAGGTAATGGAGAGACTTTTGTGAATATTTAGATCCAGCCAGAGCTGGAACTTAAATCCAATTGGAAATCTTTAGAAAGACCTTTAAATGGCTGATGTTACCCAAAATGACTGAGGTTTGCAGGATCTACAGAGAAGAATGGGGGGGAAACACTCCAAAACAGATGCAACACCCAAGTTGGTGATCATCACCAACAGTTCTAAATTATAACATTAAGCTAGGATGTGAATATTTATGAGACACTGGAATAAAAAAGCTCATCACTTTACATTTTTTCTTAAAAACTTTTTTTTTACTTTGTTATAGGGCACTGCATAAATCTTAATACACTAACAAAATGTGGAAAAGGGTATAAATACTTTCTGATTGCGCTGTAGATGAAAATTATATTAAGCAAATAGCTTTACATTATTTGTGGAACATCAGTCTTTTTTGGCTTGAAAGTATTCTGTCAGGACAAATATAGGGTCCCTACTTGTTTTTTTGTCGATTTAGTTGAGTTTCATGTGGCACATTGAAAAGAAATTCTATAGAGGCTTTACACAGCGGTAATATTGGGTATCAGCTGAAATACACACATTCAGCGTTGTAGTATTTTGTGTTCAAAAAGGCTTTCAAAGTTTTTTTTTAGCATCGCAGCCACCTGCTGTTTATAGTTGTAGAGCAGAGGTGTCCAAAGTCAGTCCTTGAGGGCCGGCTTCCTGCATGTTTTAGTTCTCTCCCTGGTGGTAGTAACAACCTGTTCAGTATGTCAGTGTTCTTCTTAGCCCTCTAACGAGCCATAATTTCAACTAGGTGTGTTAAATCAGGGAGAGAACTAAAACATGCAGGATGCCGGCCCTCGAGAACCGACTTTGGGCACCCCTGTTGTAGAGGTATATGGTCTGTGTGAGTGATGCATTCACTCACTGACCATGTAGCTCCAAGCGTATTGTTTGGCAGTACAACTAGGAGGCCAGGTGTGGGTTTGGTTTCTTACAGGATGATATAAATTAAGATGTTTGATAACACTTTATTTGAAGGGGTGTGAATAAGACTGACATGACACTGTCATAAACATGACATAACACCTGTCATGAACATCAGTAAGTCTTCATGAATATTTATGACTGTTGTCATAAAGTGTCATTTGGTAAATCATGACACTTTTAATGCAAAGCTGACATTATTCAAAATGTCTTTGTTATGACAACTTGACATTAATCAAGACAAAAATGTCTTCATTATGACAACTTGACATTAACCAAGAATCATGTCATAAATATATCATAATAGTAGTTGTAATGATTTAATTGTTATTACAGTATCAAAAGCTTTAACAAAACAGCAATTAATATTCCCACTACCTGAAATAAAGTGAAACAAGTAGGACCAACAATAAAGATTTCATTAAGCTTTATTACACTGTCAAATGATTTAATAACAGAGTCAACAATTTCTTTTACATCAAGTGGAACAAGTAGCACCAGTTATGAATATGTCATTAAGTGTTATTACAGTGTCATTAATATCTCTTACTCGAGTAAAGTAAAAAAGTAGCAACAGTTATGAAGATGTCATTAAGTGTTATTAGTGTCATTAATATTAACTCTTACCTCAAGTAATGTGAAACAAGTAGCAATAGTTATGAAGATGTCATTAAGTGTTATTAGTGTCATTAATATTAACTCTTACCTCAAGTAATGTGAAACAAGTAGCAATAGTTATGAAGATGTCATTAAGTGTCATTAATATGAACTCTTA
>NW_015118190.1:0-9780 GCF_001443285.1 Poecilia latipinna | reverse complement strand
CCCCGATCCTTTTCCACACTGAAAAAGATTCCCAAATGTCTCTCGCTCTTTATTATAATGCATAACGACAATTTAAACATCTGCACAAAGAAAGTCTTGCAACGACAACAACAACAACAAAAAAATAATCCCGTGCGATCATCTACATAAATTCTACACATGGATTTTTTTAGGAGCTGTGACCATCCAAAACAGTGCCATTTTTAGCCATTTACTGCTGACGTTTACAGAAGCTTCAAATAGCTTCCGTTTCACTCTGGTAGTGATTGGACTGTCCTGTGCCGTGCAGTGAGCTAACGCGCTGACTGTGGAGCACAAGCCCGACATTCTTCACTTCAATGGAGGAACAGCCCAAAGATCGGGCACAAGACAGGCAGCACCATCACAACGGAGAGGACCGGAGCTCCATTCAGCGCACGGCGTGTCTGAAACATGATCAGAGCCAGTTCCAGTGCCAGCATCAGGAAACGCAGGCGAAGAAAACAGGTTGGGCCATCCGGAAAAGTTGGCTAATGTCAGCGAGCCGACTAGCATTTGCTAACTAACGTGATTGGGGCTTAGGCTGCTAGCTAGCGGTTTGGCGTTAACACGAATTACAGGAAAAGCTGTTAAGTAGCTCGACCGTCGGGTACATTTATACGAGAGCCCCGAAGTTGTGTTAGCAGGCTTGCTAGCTGACGTAGCGTGACAGTTATTGCTGCTGTAGGTGGTTTTGACACATCGGGGATTGACCTTGTACACCGGTTTCACCACCCAGTTTTCTTTTCACTAATATAACCAGAGGGATTGATAAACTACCCCTCCTGGTTCCGCTGTGTTCTCAATTCCCCGGCGGCCTTTCAAATGAGCCAAAGTTTGATGTGTTTGACTCCAGCATGTTCGCATCCAGCTTAGGAAACAACACCGGCTCCGCTGGAATTTTCTCTGCTGCCATTTCCTGTCGGCCATGTTAGAATATCAGCGCGAGCTAACGCCACACTTACCCGGCTAGCTGGAGAACGGTGTAAAAGTACGAGGCTTTTCCCCCCCACCTCATTTGAAACTCTTTTACCTTATTCTTCTAGCAACTGTTTGGTGGAAATGACATGACGAGCAACTGTTGTGAGCTTACAGGTTGGTCGAAGTTAGCTAGCGTTAGCCGTCTGGCCTGACTGGGCCCTTTGCGTGTTGTTTGGTCAGCATGAAGCCACGCAGCTGAACAGATAGCATCGAAAATACAGTAGCTGACAGCTACTTTTACTTGCATATGTTTACTAAAAAGCAAACAACTGCGTCTGGGGCCGGGTGGTTAGGCTATATACAGAATCCCATGTGTGCAATGCCAACAAACATCAGGGTGGAGAAACACTATATAGTGGGAAGTCCCATGTTGACACAGCAGTTCTCTTGTATCCGTGCAATTCCAAGGCCCAGTCAAGGTTCACCGTTAATCTATATTTATATTTTAAATATAGCTATGGGGTTTACCTTCCTGCACTTGATCTTGAAGTGCATCAAATTTGAAGCTACATAATTAGCTACATTCTATTTCAAATGTAAAAAAAAAAAAAGTTTGACTTTTTATAACTGCAAACCGAACCTTTTTTGAAATCTGTTTCAGATGTATCTTAATTATTGTTTTAGATCATTCTGCTGGATCTAGTTTTCTGTGAATATGGAAATGTTTAATTTATTTTCTTCCCTACAGATTTAATTTAGGTTGCTTTTACCATTGCATAAACACATTGACATTTACTATTCTTTTGGTTCCACGAAAGAATGCGGGTTTTATTCTTTTTATTTTAACACAAAATAAAACCATTTTGTGCTAAAAAAAAAAATCAATGCATATCACGTGCTAAAACCAGAAAGTACCAAATTATTTTTCCTTAGCTTGAGGTGTTTTCGAAAATCTTGGTGATAAATGTAGGAAAATGGCTCAAATCACTTTAAGTTTATATCATTTCAAAAATATGTTTTTATATTCTTCTCAATGTATGATTACTTTAGGGGAAAAACGTAACTTTTTTTGCCTTTTTTTTAAAACAGAAGTTAGCAACCTTCCTGTTGCTGCCAACATAATAAAGACTTTGATAATATTAGTTACAAAATATTAAGTTGTTTTTTATTTGTGTATGGATTTTGAGATTAATCATATGCAAATGTAGGATAAACACCTGATAGTTTTGGTAGTCCTCAATCAACAACATATTCAGTGTGCTTGCTTTGACTCAGGTTACTCATCAACCTTTAAACCATCAGAATGGTGGGAGAAAAAATTCAATATTTTATTGATGTGCCATGATTTTTGTAAATATTCCTTGCTTAGTAACGCACTATTTTTTTATATATTTTTTGCGGCGGACGTTCTGATCCTTGTTGAACCATGTGGCCCTAATGAAAGCTGTCAAAGTGGATTCAGGTTAACACAAAGCAGGTGTAAAATATGTGAACAACTCACCTTTGCACCCCTTAAAAAAGAAAAAAATGGTACAAAATAGAGCTACACTTAAGATGTGTGAGGGTTTTTTTTTACTGCTGTTTTTACTAATTCTTGAGATGGAGTGAAGAAAATGTGACTTTCATAGTATTCTTCTTTCATATCATAATGTTGTCTTCTAATACAAAAACACCCAAAGCTAGAAAGGTAAAGCAGAAATTATCAGTGGCCCATTTCCGTTTAACTGATTTTGTTTTTCCTTGCAGGTAGTAAAAATGTAAACATCACCGACGAGGAGGGGGAGAAAAATCCACACCTGCCCTACACTGTTGGTATGTCCCATTCCTCCAGCAGCAATGATGATAGACACATAAGTAACCCAAATGTGAAGCAGAAAGGGCTGCAGAAGCACTACACCTCTGTTCAGAAAGTGAGCAGCAAATTCTCTGAGCATAAGAAGAATATGGACTTAAAAAATGACAAGGAGAAGGCGCTGGATTTGAGTCATTATGAGATTCAGCCTTCAGACAAGAAAGACTCTGCTTTGCTTCAGAACGGGCTTGTGAATTGTGGCCTCATCACTAACGGCTATTCCAGTAAGGACAATGACGGAAGCGGCTCCGAAGGCGGATACACCACCCCGAAGAAACGAAAGGGCAGATGCGGCAACACCAAGAGTGCCGATAATGTGACGAAAGACAAAGAGAGAGACATGCAGCCACGCCACACTACGCAGGAGCCGGGGGCCTCGAGTGTCGAGACGCCCGAGAAAGGAACAGCGTACAGACTCGACGGCTTCCGGTCCGGCTACAAAGCAGAAGCTCAGACGACGGCTAAACGGGCCGTCGCGTCAGAGACTTCAGTCGCCGAACCTCAGAGGAAAACCTCTGAAGGTAAAGCAGCTAGCACGTTTGGTAAGAAAGCAGAGGAAAAGCACAAGGGCAAGCTTTCCTCACCTTCAAAAGAGGACTCGTGGACTTTGTTCAAGCCCCCTCCTGTATTTCCTGTGGACAATAGCAGTGCTAAAATAGTTCCCAAGATCAGTTATGCAAGCAAAGTAAAAGAGAACCTCAATAAAGTAGCTCAAGGCGGAGGAGAGGCAGCGCCTCCTCCTGTGAGACTGTCCCAGGTCCCCATGTCTGCTATGAAAACTATCACCTCGGCTAGCTTTACTAACGGTCCTGTTCCTGGGAACGGGAACGGCTGCCCGTCCGTGGGCACCTTCTTTGCTCCTGCTGCTAGTTGTGTTCAATCAGCCCCGTCTGTCCCAAGTGGCGAGAATGTAGCATCTTCTTTGGAAAGTAGCTGTAGCTCTACGACGAGTCCCGTAGACGGCGAGGCGAGCGAGCTCAGAAAGTGTACTGTTTTAATCTACCCTTTAAATATGCAACCCGTGCTCCCGAGCGCTCGCCACCTCGACCCACCGGCTGCTCAGACAAATCAGAAAGCCCTAGGGGACATCTTCCAGAACCAGTGGGGGCTCTCGTTCATCAACGAGCCCAACCCGGCTCTCGACGGAGGGAACGGGTTCGTGCCTGCCGAGGACCAGACTTCTGTGACTTCTCACAACGGGAGTCAGGCTGTCCCAGCCAAGGTTGCCCAGCCCCTCTTTGACATTAGCCCATTTCTAGAAGCTGAAGCTTTTTCTCAAGAAGCGGAGAAAAGGACTTGTGCCCCCTGCCAAGTATCCAGTGTTTGCTCTCCTGCTAGCACGGCGAGCGAGGAGGAGACCAAGCTGCAGCCAAGTGTCCAGGAAAAGACGAAAGTGGAGCTGAAGGGAGTGGGTTCTTCTCTGCTGGGCCCCAGTAAAGACAACGGTGCTAAGCCTGCAGTGGGCCAGCAGACAACTGTGCTGTTTGGTTCCTCTAAAGAACAGATCCACCCAAAAGACGTTGGCAGGAGGTCCAGCTGGGGTTCCTTTGACCTTAAAGCTGCCGTCACCTATCACACTAAAGGTAACTTTCACTCTCTGCTCTGGTCAGATACACATTTCATCTAGGGCTGGGTGATATCAACTTACATTTTTATCGCAATATTTTGTGGTAGTATTGTGATAAACTTATACTAGAGAAAAACTTTATTATCCTTTTTCGGTTACTGTATGGCTGTGAATGCAAGGCACAATATTTGTAGCCATACAAACACAAACTCTGTTCATGAAAAATATTTCTCTTTACAAGCTTCTTCAAGATGCTACTTAGTTAAATAAGTAAAATTTATATCACTAAGCTGCACGCAGTAACTACATTTAATTAGCTTTTTGAATTCACAGATATTTATTCATACTCTTGTGGAACAACTATTGATGAAAATAGTAAATATAACATTTCCGATGATGCTGTCAGTTTTGTTATCATCAATAACTGAAATTTATTGCAACAACGATGAACCAAATTCTTCTAAGAAATTTATCATGATAAACAATATGTCCTCCCATAGTCTCACCCCTTAGCTGTAAAGTGAGTCTTCATTTGATGACTTTTTTTTTTTTGCAATCAAATGTTTTTATTTTAGTTGTTTTACATCCACAACATGTACAATATGGTATATTTACAATGGGTAGAATAAGACATAGAAATGGAAAAAGTAGTGTGCCCCCTCCCCATGGCGACCCCCTACCCTGTTCATTTGATGACTCTTAAAAAGTCTTTAAGATGATCATGGTTTCTGTATGGAGAACTAAGAAATGTGGTTGTAGTAATTTCTAAGTGAATTGCAAGTCTTAAGAAAGATGAGAGATTTATTAGGATCTCTTAGAATGCACTTGGAAAGAGAAGTCTGTAAATCTATCTCATATTTTGAAAGTGTTTTGATGTATGTCAAATTAATGGTAGTTTTTGAAAAGATTTTTAACTAGATATTAAACATGCTTTTCATTAAGCTCACACTTCTGTGTTAACATTTGTTTTTTCATTGGACTATTTTAATATTCTGATTCCAAATGCAATGTTTTCATTATCTATTAAAACATCTGCATAATTATCAGAACGGAAGGCTTGAGAATATCTGTGCACATTTAATCTGTATGTTTCACTTAGTCAATTGAGTTACTGAAATATTTTCAATTACTTTCTAATTCATTGAAAGGATCTGCACCTGTATTAAAAAAACAGATTTAGTGAAGGTCTGACCTGCAGATGAATTCCCATATAAGTTTTTTTCCTCCCTAAAATATTATTTCAAAATAAGTTAAACCTTTGTATGAGATTGGAAAATGCTCTTACCATTAAATCATTCTGTTATTGAGACGACGGAGCTGTGAGAATATTTTGTTGTAAATGTAGGATGTTTCACTGTGAGAGAGGGAGAGAGGCGTTGGTGTTACACAGCTCCGCAGTTAAACAGGATTTGACCAATGTTTCAAAGCAACGACAATGATTTATTTTTTAACTCTTTAGCTTCTTATTAGTTGTCACCATGGCTACTAATAGCCATGGTGACTTTCACTTTCCAGAGAATGGTGACTTTTAGCTTTTTGAATATGAAACTTAAAAATGACCAACGTTTTGTTATCCAGTCTGTCCCATAATGCACAAAATTGGACTCTTACTTTTTAAATATTTTTAATGATTTAAAAAAAAATTGCAAATGAATCAAATAAGGTAATTTTGCTTTAACATGTTCAGTTTTAACTTTCTACTGATTGCCAACCGGAATGAACGGCCCACATGGATAAGAGCTTCTTAATGGGTACTTTGGTTTTCATCAAAACCTTCCACCCCAAACAGTGTTGTCAGAACGACCGTACATGTGATTGTACTGTTTTATTGCTTGGCTTTTATATTTATAGAAAACTTTTTGGGGCTATGAACTGATGTTCCTTTTCTCCTTGAACAGAAATGGAATCCATTTTCAACTTGCAAAAACAAGGTAAGGGAACCGTTTTTCTATCCTCACTTTTTTTTTATTTTTTATTTTATTATTATTTTTTTATTGCTACAGAAAACACTTCAGTGGATGAATAGCTGTATAGCATCACATGATGGTGATCTGACTTGTTATATCTCAACAGTAATCCTAATCAAAACCCCTGTTGAAGTGATGAGTGTAATCTATATCCTGCTGGTGAATGGCTCTGTAGTCGAGCCAGCTGGCAGCGCAGACTTGCAATACCAAATGTTTTCAATGTTATTGGCAGTTTCAAAAACAATGATTGTAAAATGTATTTACATTATGATCATTTGTATGATTCTGTTGTTGTTCCGTTCCTGACTGTCTGCCTCTTCTCTGCTGTAGATCCAAAAAGAATAGTGTTTTATGATGAGACCAAGGATGGACCTGATCAGTGAGGTAGATCATCTCCAGTGCTTACTGTCTTCTCCTCTGGGTGCTGCAGTTATCTACCTTGGAAAAAGTAAAAAAACAACAAAAAAAAAAAAAAAAAAAAAAAAAAAACACACACACACAAAAAAACAAATCCTGTCGGATAAAAGTGACAACTGTGAAAACACTGATAGCTAAGCATGATTTTCCTTGGAAACTCGGGTTTATTGAAACTTGTATTTTTTTTTTTCCTTTGGGAGCGCACCAGACAAAACATACACACACATGCAGACACACTCTGGATGGACGTTAAAAAGGAGTTGATCGGTGCCTCTCCAACACGATGAATGGACCTTAACGACTTCTAGCTGTGGTAGTCCTCGTCTCATGGCTTTTAAGGGATAATGTTCGGGAGTTCACAAAGGCAGGTGTCTCGGACCGCACCTCCTTAAGCCTTTATCCTGTCGAACTGTTGGGATGCCTCCGTCGGTTTCTTTCTTCACTCATTCAAATGAGTTCACTGTAGATACGTTGGACGTTCCACACAGATCTGCGCTTGAATTAGTGGTGAAGGAAAGGAGACGATTGTTAAAGAAATGCCTTCTGAGTTGTAGAGTAAAAGGTGTTTTGCAACCCTGTTAAGGCGGCAGTGGACTTTTGTGAGGCTCCATCCGGGAAGGGAGAATCTTGTCTTAAAACTCTATAGAGGAAAAAACTACTCAGAGCCCTGAAATTTTCTATGTACCGCAGTTGTTTTTATGCCGTTTCAGCTGACCTAACACAAGTATTATTTGCATCGCTGTTAGACCCCAGAGCTGAGGTACTGAAGTGCCGAATTTGAAGGAAAACCACGCCCCTTTACGACGTTTGTTCAGTTGGTGTGCTGAAAGGTTTTAACATCGGGTCTCCGTTAAACTGTTTCTGTTGAAGCCTTCATTACATTTCACTTAAGACGGTCATAAATTATCACAAAGTTTCTTTAATTTCAAAATCATGCACACTTTTTTTTTTTTTTTCAGAGTTTAGGAACAAACAAATATTGCTTCTGATTGGCTGTTCTGCTTTATTCAGCTGCAACACTCAGGATATCTCTACAAACATTTCTGTTCAGTTAAAGAAAAATGTTTCATTTTGCATTTGTTTTCCTAGCATGTTTTTTTTTCCACTCAATGACTGTTTTTTTTGTTTTGTTTTTTTCTTTTTTCATTTGCCCCCATGTTTACTGGTATACTTGAGTCCCTTTTCATTGCCACAGAAACACAATAACTCATTTATTGCAACCTCCATCTTAGGACTCAAACTAACTGCTTTGTCAAAAAAAAAAGAAAAATAAAGAAAACTGTGTCAGAACGTTCGAAGGAGGTCTTCAAAGTTTTCACAAGCCGATGTGCAATACCTCCATGGAAATTGAGTTTTGTTGAGCTACAAAATCCTCATCGGAGATGCTTATGTAGCCTGCAGTTTAGTTTTTCAAATCTGTTTCGGTTGCATTTACTCTTTTGTTGCACATTTTGATTCTTCACTTGTAAGGTTTGACTACATCTGGTGATTCTAGGAGATGGAGTTGGTCAGCTGGGACATCTCCGGGAAAGGACGTCACAAAGGAGCTGAGAGTGTGGAAAGTGGGTGGGGGGGTGGGTCCTCTTGTCTAGAAAATCTAATTTGGTTTAATCGTGAATTAATAGCACTTTATGTTAACAAATTACCTTTATCTTGACTAGAGAAAATTTATATGTAACACTAGAAATACTCCTTAAAAGAATGGCTCTGGGCTGTTACTTTTCAGAAAAAAAAAAATAAATATATATATATATAGTTGCTAAATACAGAATTATTAAATATAACTCAGGTAGTGTTGATGAAGCCATGAGTATATTCAATGTTTTCTTTTTCTTTTTTTTCTTTTTTTTGCCAATCGGCCCCGGTCATGTAATGTTCTCATACTGGAAATGCTGAATTGGAGTCCTACTGCTGTCTCATGCGATATTCTGAAAACACACCAAATAACTTACCTTTGACTAAGGATGTCCGTTTCACTTTGGGCTCATGTTGTGGGATTTTATCTGCTTAGAAAGCACATTGCATCTCCGCTCTGTTTTCTTTGGCTGTAACGGTAATCATCTGCTGGTTCATTTCCGCCTCCTGTGTTTTCTTCATACCCTCCTTACAGGCCTGAGTGCTTCTTCCCACCATTTCCTCAGCAGAATGTGGAGTTTAGTGTACAAGTTGGATTCCGATTTTACTTCCATGCACAGATTTATCTTTTTTTTTTCTCAGCCAGGTTTGTTTTTTTTGTTTGTTTTTTTGTGCAGCGTCCGATGTCCATCTTGACTGGGCCTGTATCAAAATGCAACACAGTCGTAAAAGGGTTTCCTGATGTCGTCATAGTGATGTATCAGAAAGTGCTCTCCAGTAGCAGCACTGCCCCTCTCCCACCTGTTGCTGCATACTGTTGGTCAAATAGTAGAAATCTGGGGCTTACACTCACAAGAAATATGTATTTTGTTTTTTTGGGGGGGGTTTTTTGCAAATCTTTCCGGTTGTAAAAAAAATAAAGAAAAGTCAAAATTTACCTTTTTAAATAGGTAGTTTTTAAATGAGAATAGAATTTTTGTTTTTAAATTGAAGACATTCAATTTAGTGGGTGGGTTCTGCCTAAATACCATGCACATACCTGATGTTGCTCTCCTAGTGAGGATGGCTGAATTTACTCTGACAAATAACCAAACAAAAAAAAATTGCAATTGAACTGTGTTTAATCCGGTAGCATTACTTTGTGTGTGTTTATTATTTTTGTAACTCTCCGCTTGCTACAGTTTAGTTTAATCTGACTGCACATAAATCCCTGGGCAAATTAACACAATCAGGTTGACGCTAAATGGTTCAGACTGAAGCTATTAAAAATTGTGCAGATTTTTCTGGGCATAAATGTAGGGTCAGCAGGGTGATGGAAATTGGTTTTACTGTAGTACAATGAATTTACTGCTTTTTGTTTCTTCTTCCTCTTCTCTCCCTCCCCTTTTTTTTTTTTTTTTTTTTTATTCGTTTTTGTTTTGGGGGAAAAACGGGGGTGGTTTTTTTTTTGTCTTCTCACCCAA
>NW_015118189.1:0-9792 GCF_001443285.1 Poecilia latipinna | reverse complement strand
TTCTTAAAGAGACAGGAGCCACAACAGATTCAGGGGGTTAAAGCTCACAGTCATCTGATGGATTCATCCGTTCATTCTCCATCTCTATCTGCTGATCAGCATCTTCATCTTCCTTCTTGCAACAACAGTAGCCACAACAACTAGCTGCCAACAGAACATGAGAGGATGAGTTTATCTTCAGACCAGCCAAGGGATAAACCTTCACCAAAACACCAACCTAACAGAGCGATCACCACGCCGATGACCTTCAGCATCAATTTGGTGTTTCTCCAGTTCTCATATACGTAGGCAGACGTGATGGGGACGTCTGGCTGGACGGAGGAACCGTTGGACAGGAGGACATCTGGACAAAGACAGACGACAGACAGTCACTGCTGATCATGTAGCTGAGAGCCTGGTGAAGATGGAAAGTTCTGGAGTTTGAAGGTAAACAAAGGTAGAAAATCAGAGAGCTGAGACCAACACACAGATCAGTAATAATATTAATGAAGCCATCTGGACTTTTCTCCTGAACAGAATCAGATCTACAGAACCAACCTGAGACGATCAACCTGACCGGGTCTCCATGAACCGTCCCACCGTCTTCCCTCCTCTCACAGAAGTACATCCCGCCGTCGTCCACAGAGAGGTTTCGGACCGTCAACCGGTTCTCAGATAGAGAATATTTGGTCTCCAAGTCAGAAGAGAAGTAAGTAGGAACTGAAGAACCGGTTGGTCCGATTCCTGTTCTGGTCTGGTTCTGATCCTCCATGAACCAGTAGACCTCAGTGTGATTAAGGGAGCAGGTCAGAGTCACATCCTGACCCAGTTCTCCAGTAACATCCACCAGGTTCTGGGCCTGTGATCCGACCAGAACCATCAGCAGAACCGTCCACAGCAGATCCATCAGCAGCTTCTACCTGAACTGGAACCAGAGCAGCTCTGCTGGGAAATGTTTAACATGAGAATCTGTTACTTCCTGTTTCTGCTGTTTCTGTTCAGAAACCACCAACCCCCTCAGACGGAGGAAGGTGTCTGTGGTCTGACCCGGTTCTACTGACAGGCTGAAAATCCCACTGCTACGGTAACATGAGACAAATGTTCTGGAGGTCTTGTTGTTTGGACTCCAAAATATGGCACAAAAGCTACATGTGGAAAAGACGAGTTTAGTTCAATCCTACAACTGTACAATGGAAAGAGGAAGAGGAAGGTCAACGGGACGCACTGAACCAACTGGTTTAACTGGGAAACTGTCCAAACTCAGTGCTGATTTCAGGACATTGAAGAAAAGTCCTAAAGACTGAACTGGAGAAACAAAAACCTGCTGATGGTGTTGATGTGTGACTGACCTGAAAACGGCTTTGGCTCAGTTTGTTTGTGGAGAAGAGAAACCAGAAAAAAATATAACTGAAGTAAAATCAGACTAAATAGTTTTTGCTGTAATTTAGATAAAATTACCAAAATAATTTGTTTGCTAAATGTCAGAACACTGAGTGTGAACTCTAGCAGAAACATGTTTCACTTAATGTGGTTTGAAGTGTAGATCTGAATGAACTTTTCTTCTTCGTCACCAGGCCGACGTGACGTGGAGATCAGCCTGGTTACACGTTTCCACTCTGACCTACAGAAACAGGTGAGTTTGAATCTCAGTTCAAGAGGAAAACCAAGCAGAACGACTGTAGTTCTGCTTTAGTAACTAATCTGATGTTAGCCAGATTATTGATTATCTGGCCTTTTAGATGCACTTTGATATCACCTTCTTTACTCTTTGAAGCAGATTTGATTTCCAGGTGAATTTTGTTGAGAGGGAAATGAAGAGTCCATCTGACTGGCTGAATGAAGGGATGGTGACCTTTGACAGTTGGCCTATTCAAAGACATCAGTTCAACCAAGTGGAAAGGTGAGATTTCATCATGATCCAGAAAGTTCCTCGTTTGTCTTTATTGAACAGACAAATGGGGCTGAAGTCTTTTCAAACGTTTCTGATTTGATCTTTGAGTTGCAGCTCGGTGCACAGCCAGAACTGCCAGTTGCAACCGGGTCGCTTCTGAAGCCGGGATAACTTTACTCAAGGGTCCAAATGAAGAAAAAGACAGCACACAAACAAAGGAAGGTTTTTCCTTTTATTTACATTTAACAAACCTGAATACATGTGATTTCAGCTACAATATTGAACCTGATATCAGTTTCTTGGCAGACCAGACCCACTGGAAACCTCTCCAGTAGACTTGATGGTACTTTAGCTCTGCTTTGCTTAGAAGCCTGGAAAACAAAGACAGAAAATGTTCTGTCTTTATTTTCACCAGGTTGCTCAGGAACCAGGAAGCCCAGTTGAAGGTTCTGTTGGACTTTAAACATCTGTAACAAAATAAAAGTTTTAAAAATTCACACCAAAGTCTCTCTGATTTCATCTCACCACTTTTTGGGGCAGAACCAGCAGCACTTCTCCAGAAACGTCTCCCCTAGAAAAGATACATTTAATCTGTAACTTGACAAGATTCTTTATTACCCAAATAAAGTTATTAAACATCTTAAAAGCTCCTTTTATTGCAGCCACTTCAGTTTTTGCTAAACTCACCTACAGTCTGGTTCTGTATGGACTGGACACACCAATCAGCAGGCCCCCCTCTGAGACGGCCCGTAACCATGGCAACAAAGCACCCCACTCCAACTCAACACCTGTTGGAAATCTGGTTGGTTTACTGACTGAAAACGGCTTTGAAAGCCGCGTGATCAGGCTGAGGTTTGTTATTAGACACAGACTGGGATGATCAGCAGAACAATTATAAAGAATCAAATCACAACTTTCTCCACGTTCCAAGGAAACAAATCATATGAAGTGATTCAGGAATTTCCATCCAATCCTTTTATGTGAACAGCAGGAACAAATTTACCTTTTTAAATTAAGAGTGAAACTTGAAATATGAGTGATAACTCATGTGAATAAAACTCCTTTTACTGGATCAGGTCGATGACCCGGGTGACCTTCAGGTCAGACAGTCCAGCTGAACCTCCAGGCTCTGCAGCAAAAAACAGAAACAAAAACAAAGTGTTACTGAAGAGATACTGGGTCACATCCTGTTGGAGACCAAACCAGCATGCTTATAACCTTTGACCTTTAGTTTTAGCTGGAACTAACATAAAGAGATTCCATAGAACTGGAGACATTTTCCAGCACTTCCATGTTTGCATAACTGGCCACCACCTGTGGTGCTGCTGATGACATTTTAACTATTCTTACATTTTAAACACTTTGGTTTCGGTTCATTATCAAATAATTTCATGCATCTCAGTTTTCTTTTTTAGTGTTGTGGTATTTAAGCATGTTAAACTATTTAAACACGTTTCTACAGCATCACAGTAGAATTTAAAAATTAAAATAAAGTCAGAACAATTATATAATCGATTATTCATCTTTGCACAGAAGCAAGAAAATAATCTCAGCTGAAACTTTACCTTATAAGGAGTTCCTTCCTGACCCACCTGAGAGAAAACAGTCGCTCTGAGCCACAGACCAGGTGCAGGAATAAAATCCACCAGCAGGAGGCAGAAGGGAGCCATTCCTCCAGCCCAGGTAGAGCTGCAGTCAGGTCTCCATCATACCTGCAGAGACGATGCGGGTCAGAACCGACTGGAACCAACCCAACGTGGTGGCCCTTCCAGAACCGAACCAGGAGGCTGTGGATCCTCAGCTCTGCAGAAACAGAACGATTTCTTCATCTGCACGATAAAAAGGTGAAGCTGAATTTCTCTGCAAATAAAGAAAATGTTGAAATTAAACAGAACCAAACCAGAACCTGAGCTGAACTGAACTCCTCTGGGAACCGCTTCCCTTTTATCCGGTTCCCCACAGGTGAAATAAAATAGATGAAGGAAAGGGAGTTGGTGATACTCAAGGCAGTAAACTAGAACTGGAAATAAGTCAGAAGAAGAAAGGGTAGTTAGGAGGAAAGTTGTGAGAGAGGAATTTAAAATAATATTAAAACTTAAGAACGAGGAAGAACAAGATAACATGTCAAGTGAAATGAAAAAGAAAATTGGAGATGTTGAAATGGTAAAATTTTGAGAGATGGAAACCATTTGGTAGTTTGTAAAAATAAAGAACAAAAGAATAAGGCTTTAAATGTGGATAATATTTGTAAAATAAATAAATAAATAAGTAAATAAATAAATAAATAAATAAATAAATAAATAACTGTTGGAGAACAAAATCACGGGAGAAAATAAAAAAATTCGAGGAGTGATTTGTGGGATCCCTCTGGATGAAGATCTTGATAAAATTAAGAGAAATATTATAGGTGCAAAAAGTAAATAACCTGAAGAGATTGTAAAAAAACAATGAATGGAGAAAAAGTAGGAAGTTTGTCAATCCTCATTGAATTTGAAGAAAAAGAGCCAAAAAACATCAAAATAGGTTTTCAGGTCAGGCCTTATATCCCTCCACAGAGGGATATAAGGTCCATCATTGAAAGTGGGAGAGTTCTCATTTATCAACATCTTTCCTAAAGTAACAGCATTAATTTAGTGAACGATTCATCACTCATAGCAAAGGATGAATCTGCAGCTTCAGAATATGAAAAGCTGAGCCTCTCCTGCTGGACTGAACATCAATACAGAGTATGGATGATCTGATGATCAGTTTATGGATTAACTGATTAATAACTGGATGATGAAAGGGACTGAAATTAGGATTTTACTGGACGTGAATCAGGTGAAGCTGAAACTGAACTGGATGATTTCTGGTAGAACAGATTTACAGACAAAGAAGGTTTTTCATCTTAAATCCAAAATGTTTATATTTTTGGCTTCGTTTCTGCTCTGAATGGCCAGTTTAACAGTCTGTATCCTCTCGTTATTGATTAATCGATTGATCTGATTAATTGTTCTCTATAAAGCAGGACGTTTGTTTTAAACTGAATCCTCAGAGATCTTCAGCCTCCTGCAGTTCTTCATTTGGCCTCCTGCAGGCGCTGTGGATCAGTCGCTCTGAGTTTCTCTCTTCTTGATTCTGGGATTTTCACTTTTCCTATTAAGGGAAGCTTTGGGTCTCTGTTTTTCCATCCCAGCTCCCTCAATTTCCTCGGTGAATGAAGAGTTCAGTTTTGATCTCATCTGATCACAGCATTTTCCTCCTTACATTCAGAGTCTTCCTCATTAAAACAATACTTCCTGTTTCAACCTGGAAGTAAAGGTGTCTATAAGCTGTCAGGTCAGGTAACTGGTGGATGGAAAAGCTGGATTCTGAACTATAAACTGGGATTACAAGCACCACTGAATACAAAGTTTGGAAATCAGGGAACATTTCTCCACTTGAAGCTTTTTTATTTTTATACAGATGAAAAAATGTGAAAAATGAGGTTCAGATCAGGAAACATTAAGAGTCTGACTTCAATCACTTCAACTGATGAAATGTGACCTGATTTCTAAACTTCATCACTGCAGAGAAAAAGTTACAAAATGAATGATGTGGATTTTCTGTGTGGCTTGTTGAATATTGACAACACAAAAAATAGATGAGGGTGAAAACACTCCAACTTTTATTGTTTACACTCAGAAACAAACTGGACTGTAAATTTTAAACTCCATCACACATTAAAACCTCCAACAGGTTGAGAGAGGACAGACTTAGAGTCTGGCAGCGAGAGGAGAAAAGCTGCTCGCTCCGCGGTCAGCCTCTGGTTTCACACTTCACAAACGGAAAACAGAAGAGAACAATGGCTGCTGGCGTTTCCTGTCCTGCTCATGTTGATGGAACCAGTTCAGGTCCTCACTGGGCAGACTGGACCAGCTTCATCCTCCTGGACCCTCCTCTTCCTCGTCCAGTAAAGCAGAGCAGAGCTGCAAACAGAACAGCAGTGAATCAGTTCAGTTTCACCACAGAACGATTCATTACGCCGTTTTAATGTGTTACGTTAGAAAAGGTTGAAACAGAAAAATAAAATAAAAAAACACAGACTTTTAAAAACGTGTCTCTTCAGGTGGTTTTTGAATTTTTCAGAAAGGAGTTAATGAGCTAAAACTGTATTTCCATTGAAATGTGTGCAAGACTTGGTCAATTTCACAACTGCAGTTTCCTGTTAAAAATAAATGTCATCAAAACCACATGGAAATGAGTTTGTTCACTTGATAAAAACATAACACCCTACAACACTCCAACCACTTCCTGTCTTCTTCTTTGTGGTTTCCAGCAGTAGCAACTTCTGGTTAATGATCATGTGACTCGTGATGTAAAGAAATGTTTCCATTGCCGTTTTGCTAAATAAACCACTTTCAATTAAAAATCCGCTGACCTGTTAGGGAGAGCAGGAAGCTGAGGATCACAGCGGAGCGGTAGATGATGAAGGTCAGCCTCTCAGATTCACAGGAGCAGGAAGGAGAGGGGCTGATGTTCAGCTGGACCGACGGACTGGTGGGACGGGTTACTGGGACCACTGGGAACAAACCAGTCACTGTTGGTCAGTTAATATCTGCTGATTTTCATGTCAGCTGAAAACATCAGGAAGAAAATGGCTTAGTTCAAGTCTGAGGAGATTAAGATCAGCTCCAGATCCTTAACTAGAAACGCCACAAACCTTTGACCTTTCAGTTCCAGCTGACCTAAAGAGACCAGACAGGAAGTGACATCATATCAGTGAAGCTCGTAAGATCTCCTGGTGGAAGTCAAGAGTTTTTAAATATTCAAATTTCTGCCTTAAACCTCAGAATTGATCAATTATTAGGAAGTATTTCTGTATCCTAAAGAAGAAATATTATGAAATCTTTTATATTTCCATTTCTATTTCTGCTGCTTCTATAAACAATCCAAGCATTAAATATAAAAAAGAAGAAAAAAATACAACACACAGCCATTCTTTGGCAGTTAGTTCATGTTTTTAGTGTCTGGAAAACAAGCCGTTACAAAAACCTTCAGAATGTAACATCACAAATCAACAGGCACTGTTACCTAGCAACCACAATGAAGCTCAGCCTGTTACCTAGCAACCTCACCTAAGCTCCATCATGTTTGGTCAGCTCATTTTCCGGCTGTACAATGGCTGCTGGAAAAGACAAGAGTTTTGTTGTTGGCTTATCAACCAGAAATCACTTGCTAGATTCTGGTTGGTTGTGCGGGAGGCTCCACTTTTGCTTTTAAAAGATATACTGTTGTATGATTGAGCATCTGTTTGCAGCTATTTTCATGTGCGAATCTAAACATTGCATTGTAGGGGTATGGCCAGCAGCAGGTTATTTGGATTTAAAGTGACAGAAACACTAAAAACATCTCAGAATAGTCAGAACTGACTGGACTAAAAAGAACTGATCTCATCTGATCTGACCAGAACCAGCAGCAGATCCATCAGGAGCTTCTACCCTAAACAGGACCCAGCAGAGAACTGGATTCTCCTTCCTGTTCAGTGAGCTGATAATACAAGTGGTTGATGAAATTACAGAATCATCAGAGGAAGTTACACATCGGGTCTGACTGATCACTTCCTGTCGTGTTACAGGGAGTCGGTCCAACATTGACAACGTCTAAAAATGATAAGAATGAAGTGATAAAAGCAGCTGGAATCTCCATCAGCTCCTTCATTTCAGACCTTCATGGTGCAACACCAGCTTCAACATTCACTAAACATTTACTTTGACTTGACCGTCTCAGCTGTGCAGCTTCCTTTAAACTAATTCAATAAAACAGGCTAACATTCATACCATGGTAAACCTGACACTGAGTCTCAGTTCATGTTAAACTCACCACCATGTTTTAATCTAGTCTTATGAAACCAAACTAATAAATTTCTTCTGAGTTAAAATTCTTTGCTACTTACCTGGTAGAAGAAGACTGAAGGTGTCTTTGTAAACAATCTGATCGTTCTGCTTTATCCCACAGTAATACAGCCTGCTGTCCTCAGGAGAGACGTTTTTAATCACCAGCTGGTTTCCAGACATGGAGAACTTTGATTTAAAGTCTGGAGAGCAGTAGGAAGGGGATGATAAAGAAAGAATACGTCCAATTCCTGCTCTGAACTGGCTGTGGACCTCCATGAACCAGTAGACGTCACCACGGTTAACAGAGCAGGTTAAAGTCGCATCCTGACCCAGTTCTACAGTAACATTCACCAGGTTCTGAGCCTCTGATCCAACCAGAACCAGCAGCAGAACCGTCCCCAGCAGATCCATCAGACCGGCTGCTGCTCTGCTGCTCTGCAGCACAGAGACTGATCTCTAATTCCTCTGAGCGTCTGATCAGAGTCACTAAGACCAGACCCGGCTCACAAGACGGAAGTGAAACTCATTCAGACTCCAGGAACTGAGTCGGGCTTGGACTAGACCACAACATTTCAGTCACTTTTTCTATAGATGATAGAAAAACAGCAGCAGCTGCAGGACGGACGGTACCAGAACCGGTTCATAGGAACAACACTGGAGGACGTTGACCTGAATGTCTGCAGTTCATCCTAACTGATCTTCATTCAACATGGCTGACCTGATCAAGCAGCTCCGTCATGTTGAAACCATCAGCAGCTGCTTCATCACTTTAACTCCAACATTTATCTGAGTTCAACATGGAAACCTGCTGAAACGTCTCCAGATCCCTGAGACTGAGACGGCTGAAGCTCTGGGTTCAATTCCAGCTTCATCCTGTCTGAGGTCAGTCTGCCTCGAAGCAAGGCACTTCATCTCAAGTTACCACTCTACCTGCTTGTTGGTGTAAAAGTGTGACCAGGTGAATGTGCTCCAATGTAAAGCTTTAATTGGTCAGTATGACTGGACAAGGGTCATAAATTCACTCCTTTAACTGAAATGTCCTCCAGTAATTAGAAAACAGTAACAGCAAAGTGAAATACATGGAAAACATATTCATGACAATCAAACATGATAGCATCAGCTTTAGCATTCCACTATTAACCAGTTAATCCATAAACTGATCAGGATCAATACAGATCATCCATACTCTGTATCAGTGACGTGCGGTGATGTTCATAGCTGGTGAGGCACTGATCACAATCATACACAAATATAGACCCCTGCATGTTATTATTTACATACGAGATTTAGCGCATGTGCACAACGCTGTTGAGAAAACCAATGCTTATACACGACATCCATCTTTTACATGCAAAAGCAGCTTTAGAACCAAAGTTCTGGTTCTGTTTGCTCACCAGAACTGCAACACAATTTTCTTCTCCACAGAATCAGAAGGAAATCAGACACCAACCTTTGAAGCAGAGATAACGGATCCGTCCAGAACCAGAACCAGAGTCCTCCAGTTGTCCCGTCAGAGACAAAATGCATGATGTGGATTTTTTGTTCGGCTTGTTGAATATTGACAACACAAAAAATAGATGAGGGTGAAAACACTCCAACTTTTATTGTTTACACTCAGAAACAAACTGGACTGTAAATTTTAAACTCCATCACACATTAAAACCTCCAACAGGTTGAGAGAGGACAGACTTAGAGTCTGGCAGCGAGAGGAGAAAAGCTGCTCGCTCCGCGGTCAGCCTCTGGTTTCACACTTCACAAACGGAAAACAGAAGAGAACAATGGCTGCTGGCGTTTCCTGTCCTGCTCATGTTGATGGAACCAGTTCAGGTCCTCACTGGGCAGACTGGACCAGCTTCATCCTCCTGGACCCTCCTCTTCCTCGTGCAGTAAAGCAGAGCAGAGCTGCAAACAGAACAGCAGTGAGTCAGTTCAGTTTCACCACAGAACGATTCATTACGCCGTTTTAATGTGTTACGTTAGAAAAGGTTGAAACAGAAAAATAAAATAAAAAAACACAGACTTTTAAAAACGTGTCTCTTCAGGTGGTTTTTGAATTTTTCAGAAAGG
>NW_015118188.1:6212-9794 GCF_001443285.1 Poecilia latipinna | reverse complement strand
TATTCAAATTCTGATGGCACATATTTACTTCCATAACTAAGCAAATTCATATTGGTGAATAACATAATTGCAACTGTTGATTTCATAATTTTGTCAAAATGTAAGAAACCATGACTCATATACCTTATGAGACATATGAAATATGTCATCCTATTTGATGATTAGATGTCCAAGTCGTGGTTCCCAATGAACACGACTTGGACCAGCGTGAAATCAATTTCACACCGATTTTCACAAAATCAGTGTGAAATTGTTCTGTATAGATGATGCACGCTCATCCCTATTCCCTTTTAACCCTTTATATATATTTTTTTAGCAAATTTGTTTTGTCAGAATTTAGTAATTTTCTTCAAAGGCTTCCAAGTCATGTGAGCTATTGACTCCAAATCAGTGTGAAATTATTCTGCTAGTCTGTATAGATGAGACACACTCATTCTTATTTGGTTTGACTCCTTTTTATATATTTAAGATATTTTTATATTTTAAAAATGTTTTTCCTTCAATAGCTTTCAAGTCTTGTGACAGAATAACTTGGAATCAGTATGAAATTGTTCTACTAGACTGGAGAAATGAGGCACACTCATTTTTATTCCATTTTGGAGCCTTTTTTTTTTTTAAGATTACAGCACAGTACATACCAGTGCATGAAAATGTTTACTCTTGTATTTAATGTCTTTTTGCACATTCGGACACTAAACACAAGTCATTACACATCTTTAGTCCTACCTTTAAACGGTTCTTTTTCATTTCTTCACTGACTTACATTTAAAAAAAATGTTTTTGCATTTCATTTTTTGGGGCAGATGATAACTGATAACATCAACTGGCATAATGATGAAGACATAGATGAGGACATAGTCTCTTTGGAAGATCACTGTCTGATCACGAGTGTCCTCCGCATATTCATAGAAAGTGGTAAGCAATTTTTTTAAAAATACATTCTGAGTGTGCCTTTCAAAACTGAATGATGATTTTTTATTTATTTTTTATTTTTGCTAATGTATTGATAACATTAACTCTTAACATAATTTGTTAATTTGTGTGCCTTAAAGGGACATCAGACATACTAAGGAATCTACATTTACATTTTATGTAACTGTGTTTTAGTCATTATAAATGTGAAGAAATTGATGGTTTAAAGTTAAGTTTGTTGCCATGGCGGCATTCTATATGGCTGCGGCTGCTTCAGCTCCCGGTAATACAACAAATTTATTACTTAATTAAATATCTTCTTCTACAATAGCTCAGAGAAACACTGTAAGAACAGTCTATGACCGTCAGACTATGTTAATTAATATTGAGCTAATTCAGTCATCTGGACTTCATAAATAAGAAGACATGGACAACTTTACAAAGCCTTGGACTGCTACGTCAGTTATAGATCAGTTGAATCAAGCTAACTACATAGCAGCAGAATCTTTCAACAGCCCAGGCCCATGGAGACATGGAGACACCGGAGAAGACGTGAGAGAAAACAAAAGCGAGGGTGTCGTGGTGGACTTGCAGCTAAGCTAAAAGCTAACCCTTTCCAAATGATCCCTTGAATCAAGTTGGACTAAGTGTAGCTGGATTTAACCACTAAAAGGGAAACCAGAAACTGCTGCATTCTCATTTTCTGTGAGACATGGCTAAACTCATCTGTCCCTGATCATGACATCAGCCTGAAGGGGCTAACAACTTTTAGAGCTGTAAATCCATACTGGTAAATCCAGGGGAAGTGGTGTTTGTATTTACATTAACAACAGCTAGTGTAACAACGCCACCCTGTTCTCCAGTCATTGCTCTGTGGACATTGAGTTCATAATTGTGAGATGCAGACCTTTCTACTGACCCCGGGATTTCACGACGGTTACTTGTCATACTATTTTGAGAAATGTAGCAACTTCCATGGAAGTAGTCAGTATGAAAACATGGAGAATGGAGAATACATCAAGACTTTAATTTAAATACCTTTGGTTATGTGCGCTTCTTCCTGTTATGTGATAATTTCTGTTTTGGCCTCTGGTTGAGACCATGAAGTGTGCCACTAGTACATTCTCCCCTCCTTTGTCTGAACGAACACGAGATGGCACTCCATATGTATTCATAGCTTCAAGAAAGCTGTCAAGAACTGTTGTAGCACGATTGTTTGTAGCAACAGTCAGGTAAGCAATGAAGCGGCTAAAGCCGTCAATGCCCCCGTGAACAACAATTTGGCATCTATATAGACAACAAAAACATTTTTGATTAGCACTGATAGCAGAAACTTCCTTTTGTTTGTTGAATGCAGGCCTGGAATTCACAGAGAAGGAAAATCATAACCGCAGTGCTCTTATTCAGCAGAGTAAATGTTTACATTAAAACACAGTAGTTCCATTAAGAGTACATTTCTCACTTAGGCAAAGACAAGTTAAAAAACTTTAATGTCATTGTCTTTGTTGGTCTCCCTTATTCACTATAAAAATTGATAAGCTGCTTTTAAAGAGTACATGTATTTGCAGTGTCAACTTAATTCCTCATTTTTAAACATTACATTAATATGGGACCACCAAACAATTTCTATGAATCAATTTTTCCTTTAATGTTCACAATTAACCTACATACTTTTCATTATGTGAATATAATAAAGCAGCTACAGAACATTTACAAACATGAAACAAATGTATTTTTCTTAATAGGTTTATAGGCTTTGTAATAGGTGTGACCCGTAAGAAACAGAATGATTTAAATTTTCAAAATAGATGCTCACTGAATAAGAGGGAACATTTTTTTATGCTTGATTTAGGACAATTTAACTTGTTTGATTAGTATCTGGGAGATACTAATCAATTTAACTTGTTTGATTAGTATCTGGGAGATACTAATCAAACAAGTTAAATCATCCTAAATATTAATTAGTATCTGCCAGATACTAATCAAACACTCAAGCATTTATCTGGTCTATTTATTTTACTGGTCTAGTTATTTCTATTTGTTCAGGAAATATCTTAAACGTTGCTTTTCTTTTATCAAACAAGTAATTCTGACCGTACAAGTTTATGGATTCCATCTATGTGCCACAAGCTGTTTGGAGCTGGAACAGAGTATCTTCTACGCCGAACAGTGCAAAGCTGGAAAGTGTGCATCAAAATTCCTTGCTGGTCAACTCGGTACATTGCTTCTTGCACTCTTCTTCCTTGAAAAATTAAGTAATTCATAATTAAAACATGTTTGATTTGGAGGTGATGAACATAATGAAATAGAAAATTTCAAACATTAACTATACACCTAAAACACTCACGTCAATGAGTCCATGGTGTACTAATGACAGTTAAAATAAGATTATAATATTGCTATGCAACTGCAATATATTAAAACATTTAATTTACTTTCAACGGTATGACATTTAATTCTCTTTGTGATCCCTTTACATTGCATATAAGTGGTAAACTGCTATTTGTTATCAATTGAATTATATATACAACTGCAATTGGTGTTAATATAAGCAGCCATAGGCTCATCTGTTGACTTACTTTGGATATGAATACCTCTGGCATTCAAGTAGCCCAATATCATCTTGTATCCTGTATTAGGGTGATAACTTAGAATCTCTCACACAACTCC
>NW_015118188.1:0-3628 GCF_001443285.1 Poecilia latipinna | reverse complement strand
TTTTCATTATGTGAATATAATAAAGCAGCTACAGAACATTTACAAACATGAAACAAATGTATTTTTCTTAATAGGTTTATAGGCTTCATAATAGGTGTGACCCGTAAGAAACAGAAAGATTTAAATTAAGTTATGAAAACCATTTCAAAATAGATGCTCACTGAATAAGAGGGAACATTTTTTATGCTTGATTTAGGACGATTTAACTTGTTTGATTAGTATCTGCCAGATACTAATCAAACACTCAAGCATTTATCTGGTCTATTTATTTTATTGGTCTAGTTATTTCTCTTTGTTCAGGAAGTATCGTAAGTGTTGCTTTCTTTTATCAAACAAGTAATTCTGACCATATAAGTTTATGGTTTCCAAATATGTGCCACAAGCTGTTTGGAGCTGGAACAGAGTATCTTCTACGCCGAACAGTGCAAAGCTGGAAAGTGTGCATCAAAATTCCTTGCTGGTCAACTCGGTACATTGCTTCTTGCACTCTTCTTCCTTGAAAAATTAAGTAATTCATAATTAAAACATGTTTGATTTGGAGGTGATGAACATAATGAAATAGAAAATTTCAAACATTAACTATACACCTAAAACACTCACATGTCAATGAGTCCATGGTGTACTAATGACAGTTAAAATAAGATTATAATATTGCTATGCAACTGCAATATATTAAAACATTTAATTTACTTTCAACGGTATGACATTTAATTCTCTTTGTGATCCCTTTACATTGCATATAAGTGGTAAACTGCTATTTGTTATCAATTGAATTATATATACAACTGCAATTGGTGTTAATATAAGCAGCCATAGGTTCATCTGCTGACTTACTTTGGATACGAATACCTCTGGCATTCAAATAGCCCAATATCATCTTGTATCCTGTATTAGGGTGATAACTTAGAATCTCTCACACAACTCCGTCCAGCTCATCTTCTTCAATGTTGCAGAATAATTCAGATACTCTACAAGAAAAAATAAAACGCAACCGAAAGTGAGGTTCTCCACACGGACGGAATTGTAAGAACAAATTTCTGACACAAATGTATTACACATTTTGAAGAGAAATTACCATAACAGTCACGTGGAAGTATGTTAATGGTGGACATCAACAAATTCGTAAATACTTTTCTGATGCCATCTACACCTCAATATATTTGAATGAATCCATATATTAACACTTATCCTAGTTGGGTCATGATGGGTGAGGGGACCTATCTCCAGAGGTCAACAGGCCAGAAGCAGGGTACACCCTGAACAGATCGCGAGCCAATCGTAGATGAATATGAATATATCTCACAATTCTAAAATTCTTAACCTGTCATTCACAGGTTGTCATTCACAATGACAGGGGTGTCAAACTCCAGTCCTCAAGGGCCGCTGTCCTGCAGTGTTTAGATGTGCCACAGGTAAAAAACAGCGGAATGTAATGAATTAATTACCTCCTCCCTGTGTAGATCGGTTCTCCTGAGCCTTGCTAATGACCTAATTATTCTTTTCAGGTGTGGTGCAGCAGAGGCCCATCTAAAAGTTGCAGGACAGCGGCCCTTGAGGACTGGAGTTTGACACCCCTGTCACGAGAGGACCCAAATTTGGGTCCTCTCGTGAATGACAGGTTAAGTGGATTAAAGGCTTAACATAATATGTTTTACTAGTAAAATTCGATATTTGTACATTTGAACACAACAGATCAGCGACGTGTGGTCAGGGGAGGCAGAACCTCAGCTGTCATCATGGAAGAATAATATGATAATTTATATTGCTATTTTCACTCTGTATTTCCGTAGGTAAACAATAACATGCAGGGGATATTATGATTTTGATTAAGTCAGTGCCTCACCAGTGATGAACCTCACCGCACGTCATTTACACAGATGTTCCGTAACAACTGGAATTATAATAAAAATATAAAATACAAATCAGTTCAAAGTAGCAAAAGAAATACCACACATGCGTACTTACCTCATACTGTACTCTGCCATTCGCCTGTGGACAGTTCTTTCACTGACCCCAAAAAGTCTGCCAATATCCATGACGGATACACCCGCAAGAAGAAATGATTCCAAGACGTCAGCGGGCAGCAAATATCCACGTCTTCCAACTGTTCTTGTGTGGTACACAGATTTGTGCAAACGACAAGCCACTTCCTCCAAAATCTGGACAACTAATGAGTCAGCATCATTATCCGTATCTGCAGCTAACTGGACCACCCGCTCACTCAAAACAGTAAATACTCATCACTGACTGTATTACTTTCAGCTAAGCTAGCAACGTTCCTTAATTCCTCAGCAATCCCACGATACATCTCTAATAGCTGCTTACTTCCTCTCAAATAAGGCGCTCTCCGAAGAGGACCACAGCGCAGACATTCACAATCAATCTGCACACGGATCGTTCTCTTTCCTGACAATTGACCAATAGTAGAAGAGCTGGACATAGAAGGCAGCCCTCCTCATTAACATAACGATGCAGAAGAAATACATCGAGCAAAAAATATAGCAAGTATTACAGCAAAAAATACAGCAAACGGAAAAACAGCGAGCAGAAATACAGCGAGCAGAAAAGGGAGAAGCAAAAAGGTAAAGCAAAATATCTATTTTTCTTGACGGAAACTCATGTGTAGGGGGAAATGAAAAAGAAAATATATATTTATGCTTTTATTTATATATTTATTCTTTGATTTATAATTATGTAGGATATATATTTATTCTTTTATTTATATATTTATTTTATTTATTATTATGTTGGATATACATTTATTATTTCATTTATATGTTTATTCTTTTATTTATATATGTCGGATATTGTAAGAGCCAAAAATGTCAGTTTGTAACATTGTTTATTATTGTGTATGCTGTTTGCATATTTAGATATTTTGTTAATAAGATTCCATTTCATTATTTTTTTTTGTAGAAAAGCGCCACCTAATGGGCGTAATTGAAATTGTGTGAAAAGTGCTGTGTCAGTTTATGAAAGGAAGTTGAATGTGGCGCATTCAACTAAGCTCCACACAGTTTTTTGACCGTTACGTTACTTTTCATGTGGAATGCTGTGCAAGATTAAAGAATCATCTGTAACATCTGCTCAAAGAAAAGTAAAGTTTGTCAGACTTTGCATGGATGTTGTAAGTACTTTAATTCACTGAAAGATGCACAAAGGCATATCGTGAGACAGAAACGCGTCAACTGAGAGCTAAGCTAATGAAGGTCAACGAAAGAAAACGGAAGCTTGTTAAACAATATAGTGGCTTACACTGAACCGAATAAGCAGCCATTACAGGTTTTGCTTCTAAGGACGGTAGAGAATCGGGTAGAGGATGTTTTAAAAAGATCCGGGTTGAGAGCAGCTGACTGAGGCTGCGTAGTGTCCGTCTCTAGGCAACCGTGAGAACAGCGTCGGTCCGTACCATAGCTGCGTCCATAGACATAATATAAGAGTAGACCCCGCATTGGCTGCTCCGGCGGAGGAAATACGGCGGACATCTTTGGAGCGGTCGTCCCTCCCATAGACATAATATAAGAGTAGACCCCGCATTGGCTGCTCCGGCGGAGGAAATACGGCGGACATCTTTGGAGCGGTCGTCCCTCCCATAGACATAATATATGGATAGACGCCTCATGGACCG
>NW_015118187.1:6312-9805 GCF_001443285.1 Poecilia latipinna | reverse complement strand
GGACTCTGTCTCCGTTAACAAAAATTACACATTATAAGGCGCATAGAATAGACGCTACAGTAGAGACTGGAGTTACGTTATGCATCCACTAGATGGAGCTGCACTGAAGGATGAATGTCTAAAGCCACTTTGTTGACATAAAGAATGTCAACAAAACAGTCCGACTCCGGTCAGCGAGGAGAGCCTTCCGCGACTGGGCCGGGGCGTGGCCGGACGATGGTCACCCTTCTCCGTTCGCGCTCAGCATGTTCGTGGAGAACGTGGTGCTAAATGACCTGCAGACGACCCGATTCTAGACGGTCGGCAGGTAGATAGGTCAGTCAAACTTTATTAACAAACCAGCGTTGTGACAACTATCCCAGCATGCACCACGCGCTTCTTCTTCTACTGGCGAAAATGAAGTCGGCGGCTGCTTACCGTAGTTGCTAGACCTGTTGTGGCTCAATATTGGTCCATATACAAGGCGCATCGGATTACAAGGCGCACTGTCGGCTTTTGAGGACATTGAAGGTTTTTAGGTGCGCCTTATACTGCAGAAAATACGGTATATAAAATTTAATTAATACGCTTTAAGTTTGATTTGTGTGCAAATGCCAAGAAAGTCAGTGCAATGTTAAAACATAGCAGCATCCTCTTCTCTTTTGACATGCAACCATCCTCGGACCTGAACAACAAAACACAATAATATCACTGTCATTCTAAATATATACTGACAAAAATCACTTTATCAATTTATAAAATTGATATAAATTTCATGAATTTATATCAATTTTATAAATTGATATAAGTAATATATTAGTAATAAATATATTTAGTAATATGATTATTACTAAATATATGTGCCTATGACAGGATTGTGTTCTTACATGTTTAATGTAACTTCTGTTTACGGACATCACTGGACAGCTTCTCAACATCGGGCATCTAAGATGTAACTTTAATCTTGACGCGGCAGCTAATGTAGCAAGCCTTCCCTGGAAATGTCTTTCCAAATGCCGTATTTTTCGGACTATTAGCCACTACTTTTTCCCCACGCTTTGAACCATGCAGCTTATAGCCCGGTGTGGCTATGTACATTTCCAGTTTTTTTATTTTTATTTTTTTTTTTAATTTGTAGGTGCGTCTTATAGTATATTAACCAATATATAGTATATAGTATATTAACCAATAAATCATTACTGTTTAAACTTTACCTTTAATAACATAAAGTTACCTAATTTTTAAAGTGCAATCAGTAATACTTTTATAACAAATTTATGTCAGTAATGATTTCTTGGTTAATGTCAAGTTGTCATAACAAAGACATTTTGAATCATGTCAACTTTGTATTAAAAGTGTCATAATTTACCGAATGACACTTTATTACAACAGTCATAAATATTCATGAAGGCTTATTCATGTTCATGACATGTTATGTCATGTTTATGACAGTGTCATGTCTGTCTTATTCACCCCCCTTTAAATAAAGTGTTACCCATTCAGGTAATCCTTCCGCATTGGCAATGAATGCAAATGATTCGGTCCAAGAATTGTAGAATCTCTCCTCTGCTATTTGTCTCCTTTCCCCTTTGCTATCCATGGCCCACCACACACCCATTGGTTTGTTTACAACAGCCACCTGCCTCGCACCCCGCCCAGCTGAAAGAAATGTGTCGCAGGCTGTGACACAAATCTTTGTTGACAGAAATGTTGAAATTTAATATTTATTCTACACATTTTTATAGCATTGGAAAACTTTAAGAATGACTGTGTCATGTTTGTCCTCCTACAGAAACTATATTAAAACAAAAAATATATTTCCCACCGTCATCTTTTTAAATTTTCAAACATTTTTGAAAAAACTCCAGAGAGCCACTAGGGCAGCGCTAAAAAGCCGCATGCAGCTCTAGAGCCGCGGGTTCGCCTCCCCTGTTTTAGGCTCATGTATCATTAATTCTGAAGTGCAGGTTCTCTCTCTTTTATTTCGGTTGTATTAAAACAATGGATTGTGATGAGAGAGACACTTAAGAGTTGGGGTTAAACATCAGCGGCATCTCTGCTTTACACCTGTTTGACTTACAGATATTCTATAGGTGAAGAAAAGTGATGTTTTGATGATGAATATTGCAGTAATATTTTAAAAACATACAAAAAGTTTTGAAAGCGTTAAAGGTTTTGGACTTGAGCATAACACGGAGATGTACCTTCTAGGGGTTGAACGACTACATATTTTTTAAGGTCGACTACATCATGATAATAGTCGAGTCGATGTCGACTAGTCGCGGTGACGTCATAGTGACGTAAGCGCAAAAACCCTTCACAACTACTTGGAGGCTTTATCAGCTATTTTCACGGCAAATATGGACCCCCCCCCCCCCCACACACACACACACACACACTCCCCTTCTCCTGCTTTTACTAAGTCTATTATGCAGAATTAAAAGAGCAATAAACAGATCATTCTTCGTGAGCAGGGAGAAAAGTTCGTTGTACAAAGTCGGGTCTGACTTTTTTTTTTTTTTTTTTTTTTTTTTCCAAACACCGGCTGATGCTGCTGATCTCTGGATAGTTACTCGTATAGGAGTCAAATGATCACACTGACCACAATGGTGCTTTTGGAACATCACGAACCAAACTTATTATGAACGGATCCCGTTTGGTTACAGTTGAATTTAACGAAACCTCCTGCTGCTCCTCCGCCCGATGCGCAGCAGGAGGCTCTGCTGACTCAGCAGCGGCTCTCTGAACCGACATGCAGACGGCGGCCGAGATCGCCTCTATCAGATCCTCAGGATGAAGCTTGGACTTAGTTTCCAGATGTAGTCAAACCATATCTTTATAAGAGCGTAAAGCTGCCAGGTTAAAAGCTTCAATACGCAGGGTGACGCTGATCAGTTGGATGGATAAAAAAGCCTGACATCATGACGCGTTGTAACACATTACTCCGGTAGTCTTTTTTATTTATTTATTTTTTTTAAGGATTTTTTCGGCACTAGTTTATTTGACAACAATCTGACTGTAAGGGGGCAGAGAGAGCGGAGAGAGGCATGGGCCCAGCGAATGGAGGACGGGAGTCGGACTCCTGATTACCGCGGGCTAAAGTCTCTGTATGCGGGGCGCCGCACTAACCACTGCGCCGCGCACGGTAGCCTAAGCTGTAATTTACAGTTTGTAATTATTAAATTATTTACATTTTTATACAATTTGAGCTTTCTGACGAACTCACCTAGTCCACCTTCTTTCATTTTCTGGGAAAAATCTGTTTAGTCATGTAATTGCGACTAGTCGACTGGCCCAGAAAAAAGTCAGTGCAGAGAAAAGAATCGACGAGTCGACTAGTCGACTAATTGGTGCAACCCCTATCTCATATTATATAACATTCCCTGCTGTTATTTGGTCTTTTTTATTTATTTATTTTTTTTAAGGATTTTTTCGGCACTAGTTTATTTGACAATGATCTGACTGTAAGGGGGCAGAGTGAGCGGAGAGAGGCATGGGCCCAGCGAATGGAGGA
>NW_015118187.1:0-1478 GCF_001443285.1 Poecilia latipinna | reverse complement strand
AGGCCAGAGTACCGGGTAGTGGCTTTTCAAACCAACCTGCAGCCACACCCATCTGGTCTCTGGACCAGCGAGATGGCCACCATTGCACTGCGCCACCAGCAGCGACAAACAGAGGTAAGTACACTATTAATTTGTCGCAAAAAGTTGTTTAAGATGTTTTTAGGCTAGAAAGTAGCCCTTATAGCTTCATTTACGCACTTAGTTATGTGCAGTTTGAAATATACTCCGGAGTTTTCGGAGCAGCGTAGCTCCGCTACCTGGGGCGTGTTTACCCCGGTAACCGCGGTCTGGGCAAGTCACCTTGTCGTATTCTGCTGCTTGATATCTGATCATAGCGTCTCAAAGTGTGGCATGAAGAGTTTAATGTGTTTGCATATATACTGTTTGATAGGTGTGTCAAAATATAATATTCCTCTCTGGAGAGTTCGATCCTTCTGAAGATGTTAGTATCTTCTAAACATTGACATCATCCAATACCAGTTACTATTCCCTTCCTCTGATCTTTTTGTAGTTTGTAAATTAATATTATTTGTGTGTGAGTGAAATATATTCTTCCCTTCGATTGGCTTCTTACGTGCAGCGTGAACATTTTTTTAATATTTATTATTTTATTGTTTCATACGAGGAGAGGCCTCAGCTTCATGTTTGGAAGCAGCTTCCCAGAATCTCCCAGTGATCCTCTTCTTCCTCCTGACATCGTCTTCTTCACTGTCTCCTCATCTTTTATAAATTATAGGAATATTTTTTCATGATTCCCCAAACATTGGCTGAATGTCTGCTTGTATGTTATTGCAATAAATACATTTTTATGAAAATGTTTTGTCTCTGTTTATTTTGTAAGATTTGAGTTTAAAGCTCTGACTACATATAGGTTGATACAAATTAAATATGAAATAATTCTTTTAATGTTTCTTGCTTATAAATTCAGTGCTGAGAAATAATGGAAAGAATCAACTAAAAAGTTGTTCATTATGTTTAGTCAGTTGAGACCAATAATTTATAAGTAATCTCATGAAGGGGACAAAAGTTTTCATTTCTAATTGGACAGTCATACTTCACTTATAAAAATATAAAAAGATATTGTGTGGTGTTAAACCACAGAAGAGGATAAGGGGCCTATAACATTTTTCTAACACCAACTGATGTGCAAGATTATCTTTTAGATTAAAGTCAGAATGATGACCTGTTTTCTTTCCCAAATCCTCTTCCATAGCAAACATTTATTTAGTTAATCTAAATAAATAATCTAATTGGCACATTATTTCAAACATTTCCTACCTGGTAGAAATAGATACATTTTTATATTTTGGATAACCTTTTCTGCGTGCTTGTTCATAACATACCGGATTATAATTGGTATGCTAATGCTATTCAGAAAGGAAAAACTAAAGGGTTTGAATGACGGACAGAATGTTCTAGTCGCGGTTTGAGCGTCTTTTTAAACCACAGCAGATTAAAGGTTGGTAAAAATTATTGTG
>NW_015118186.1:0-9826 GCF_001443285.1 Poecilia latipinna | reverse complement strand
AGTTTTGTCTTAGCAAAATCCATCCAGCAGATTTTACCTATGTGGATGGGAGGGGCCACTGCTAAACTTTGAGCATTAAACCTCAACAGAACTTCATCATTTTAACACAGCGGCACTGACCCAAGAGTTAGAATCACTACAACTCCCAAAGATTAACAATCTCCTCAATATTGTAACTTATTGAAGCTTAGCCTTTGTTTTCCTAACTGGAGCTCTTGATAGTGATGTAGTCACGTCTATTTGTCTTTTTGGGTTCAGCCCTGGTAAGAGAGCTGGTTAGACCATAAACCAGGCAAACAGCAGAGAAAGAGGAAGGGCATGACCTTGCTATTTTTACAGAATGTGGTAAATTATTTTTTTTAGTTTTCATGACGATTTATCAAACAACTCCAACATATTTACAAAGTAAAGTAAAACATGTATTTACAGTTTTTCTTCACCGCTTTGGCCACTTCATTTCCAGCATCACTGTCTCAGCGGAGCAGAGTTCACCTCATGCCAGTGTGTGAATCCTTCCTCTGTGGTTTGACACATTTCCCTGTATGTTAGCGTATACATCAGTCAATCAGTCCAAAGTCATGGACTGAAACAAAAATGCGAGAGTCAGCAGAGTATGTTTCGTGTTCTGTAATATTTCTATTTTCTTCATATTGTTTTAATTTAAAACGGCCAGGCATCTACAGTAACCTAGTAATGGTTCCTTATATTTACAGGAATATGCACAAAGCTATTTCTGCTTTAATAAAAATGTATTGAGTTTGTGTGGAACATTTGTTTGCACTGTCTTTTTGTGGGGAACCAGGGTGTGGGTGGTTGGTGTGTTCCTTTCCTTCTCCACCAGAGGGCACCTGGAGGCGGGTTCCATCTGGAGGGCGTGTCTGGGCTGCTGGCGCTGCGCACCTGCAGCGCATTCTTCATCAGGAGGTGTATTTAAGGAGGGAGCGACACATCAGTGCGAGAGTGTTAGCCAGTATTGGTACATGAAGGCCCTTTTCAGATTGCCTCTTGTGAATATTCACCTGAGCTCCTTGTAACCTTTGTTGTACCTCATTCTGAAGACTTGATGACTTTGTGGAGACATCCATCTGGTTCTGAGTTTCTGGATCTACCTCTGCCCTCTTCTCTCGAGAAACGTGGACAAATTACCCACCACGGTCATCCGAGTACCATAGCCATCCATCAGCCATCAACATACCTCTGTTGCACACCAGCTGGCAGTCCCTTCACATCCATCCCTGCCGCTTACATCTGTACTACCTGTCCACCCTCAGCCTCAGCCCCGACTCACGGACCATCCACCCTGGTGACCACAGTTTACCTCTCCCCAGCCTCAGCTACACTCTTAAGTAAAAACATTTATTCACCTGAAGTTTGCCAGATTCCTATTACATTGGACTCACCATCTCTCTTCTCCTGTGTTCAGTTGCCTGGAGTTCCTGGTTGCTTCCACCCATTACCTCTTGAACCTGTGCATCATTTTTTATTGTGTTGGAAAGAAATAAGTCTATATTTATCGGAGTTCTCCGTTGTGTGATCTGCATGTGGGTCAGAAGATTAGATTCAAACATGACACTTTTTCTCTTGTCAGTCACATCATTTAAACATAATCTCTAGAGTATTTGAACAGAAACTTTTTTCTGAATCAAAAATCGTGTCTGAACCAAATTGTGACCCTAAAAATTATAATCGTATCGGATCACAGGAGTCAGAAAAATTTGCATCTAAAACTGTGTTGTATTTTGGTGTCAATTATGAAATGAAGAAAAACTGTAGAGGGAACAACTATTCTGCATTCATAAGCATAGTTTATTTTGACATGACTTAAGGAAAACAGCAGAGAATTATATGGAAGCAACTGATGCTTGTCCAAGGATTTGCGTTCTGTTGGAAGGAGTGAGAAACTACTGCTATAACGTACACAAATGACTAAATGATGTAGACGTTGAACTATCAGTTATGACAATTTTATTTTTGTTCAGGTTAGATTCTGGCCACTTTTCTCTGAAATCTTAATGCCATTACAATTATCCTGGATAAATTCACTTGAGGTTTCACTTCAGATTTTTTTTACAGAAATGGAAACTCTTTCTAAACGATCACACGTCAAAGTGTTAGTCACGAGGCTGATGGAAGTGCAGAGAGAAAGGGGAAGCTTGTGGGGAAACCCTGAGTGGAATAAGCAGCTTTGACCTTTGACCTAGGCAAAAGAAGGAAGTTAATAGTTTCATTTATGTGAAGGGACTTTTGGACATGTCTTTTGTATAACATTTCTTTAAAGTTTGTAAACACATTTTCTTCTGTACAGTCCTGTTAAAGCTGCAGTGTGTAACTATTATAAAAAAAAAAAAAACATTTTTATGATAGTATAATATAAGACGGATAATCTGAAACAATGAGCTCCTCTGCCTTTTCCCAATGCTCCCAGTACGAAGTGCAGAAATACACCACGCAGTCAGAAATAACCAATCAGAGCCAGGAGGAGGGTCTTAACGTTGTCAATTACTCTCATGCTCAGCCCGTCCCACTTGCTCTGTGCTAAGCTACAACTGGTTCACCACAGCATAGCCTGCCATGAATGCTAAGGCTAGTTAGCATGGCCACAAATGATGGCAGATAAACGTTTTTCTGTAACGTTTTTTCTGTAAGTTGTTTTTCCACCATTAGCACATTGAGGAGCGTACAGGATATTGATTGACAGCGCTCAGATCCTCCCCCTGGCTCTGATTGGTTATTTTTGAGTGGGACTGCAGCAGTTTTGCACGTGGAGGAGGTGGAGGAGATTGTGTCCATTGCAGAAGACTTTTCTATAGCACTGGCATGCATACTTCACATGCTGCCTGAGGTCAGTACAGTGCGAGACAAAGCTTTGGGGATTCTTTGTTCTGTTAAGGTGGTACTGTTGGACTATTAGGTGAATTTTCTGGAAAATCGATTCTTTCAACTGACAAAAGCAAAGTAGAGCCCCTCCCAGACTGACGACCAGCACCAGTTGGTTTCTCTAAGGCGTTGTGGTTGTTTTCACATCTTGGCATTTTGTTAACACACTCCTGTCTGCTAAAGGTTAGCAAACTGCTAGTACTCTTGCTTTTGTAAAGGAGCTCATATTAATCCAAAGCATTTCACTATCTCTATCACTTTCCATATGGAAACCATGAGGGTGTATCTCATTTACTGTATCACTGAATGTTGTTGTTCACTAATGCTTGAGATAACCATTTCACTATTGTTTTCAACTCATTTATACATATGCTCAGACATTTTCTGCATTTATTTTTTCCAAATTATATTCTCAAGGTAACATAATTTCCTGATGGTTTTCTTGACATAACGAGAAGGCATTGTGGGATGCATCTGATGGATTAAAATGAGGTTTTATACACACACCAATCACCTTGTTATCGAGATGAACTCATTGTCTGGAGAAAACCATCAGGAAATTAACCTGTTATCTCAAGAAAACCATGGAGAAAATGGGACATTAACTTACTTCAAAAAAATGCGAAATTAACTCATCTCAATAAAAACGTCAGGAAATTAACTTATTATCCAGAGAAAAATGAAATAGACCCCTTATCTTGAGAAAATCATTGGGAAATAAACAACAGCAAATAAACTTTTATCAAGAAATCAGGCAATTAACTCGTCTTGATAAAATGTGAAATTAACTTATCTCAAGAAAACAATCGGAAAATTAACCTGTCTCGAGAAAACTATTGGGAAAAACAGGAAATAAGCTCATTATCTTGAGAAAACAGGAAATGAACTCGTTGTCTTGAGAAAACAATCAAAAACGCTTAATTTTGTCAAACATATGTTCATTAAAGAGACCCTTTTATGCCTTTAAAGACTTTTCTTTACTCACGTTTTTGGGCATAGACTATAATAAGCACCTGCAAACTCACTAAGTGAAAGTTCACACAAGAGGGAGTTGCTCTTACACAGAAAGCTATCTGAGATAACTTATTTGCTTCCCAGCATTTCTGCCATTAAATAAACAGACAAGAGCTGAAAAGCAGAGATAAAGCAGCTCAGAAGTAACCGTCACTATTTCTTAGCTGGAATGAAATGTGTGCAGCCTTTAACCAATTTCTGCAACTTGTAAAGTTGAATAATCTGGAAACAAAAGGACCTTTTAAAGGTATTCTAAAGTTGCAGTCTAAAACCTACGCGTCTTAGCTAAAAATTAATGTCAATTTTATCTGATGCTTTTGTCTAAGTATTGTTCTTAATGTTTTATAAAACGTTTTCGAAAAAATAGTAGTGGTTGTGGTGTTTCTACAAAATAAGAAACGCAATTAAAATGACGTGAATAAATTTGTTCACTCCATGATTCATTAAAAACAAGCGGCGCCATCATCCTCCAACCACTTCCTGTTGTCTTCTTCGTCTTTTCCGGCAGCAGTAGCATCTTCTTGTTGACGACATGATTCATGTGACGCGAAAACAAAGTGTTTCCATTGTAGTTTAAATAAATATATTAATTTTGATAAAAGCCATAAAAACCACCTCAGTCTAGCAGAAAAACTTTTAATCTAAAAACATGTTTTGTTTTGTTTTTCTCTAAATTGCCGTGTTTCAAATTCTGTGTTTTATGGTTAACGGAAACACCAGCTAGTGTTGCTATAATGTTTGTTATTTACTGTAAGGTCGGCTGGTTGATCTTCCTTCCCTCTCCACCAGGTTCTTATTGTAAGTAAGAATTTGTTCTTAATAACTCAAATAGTAGTTAATAACAATAAGCTTTTTGGCCTCATGTTGTCCTTAGTAGATAAAAAGAGGATAGAACTACTAAGATATCATGAGTGGTTGTGAACGGGCTGACGGTCATTCACTTACCCAGATTTTTTTTCCAGTGGCAGATATGCCCAAATTTGGACATGAGGGGAAGTGACATGAGGGGAAGCTTCTCCTGTGAAGTTGTTTATGTTCTAGCCTCAGTGCTTCAAAAAGAGCATTCCTGCTGCCGGCAGGCATGCCAGACTCAGACTCGCTGAGCCACAGCAGCTCTAGTATTCTACAACAACACCTTACAAATGCCTGGCTACATCTCAAAATGGTCAGGAAATGGGATTTTATGAGCTAGATAAACACAAAGTATTACATAATTGCAAAGCAAGAAAGATATATACATATACATTGTTTTCCAACTTAAAAAAAGGTTGAAATGTTGAAAATCAAACTGTTGTTCCAGTTCTCTGATGAGAATTAAAACAGTCTACAACATCTTATATAAGGTTTTATTTACCTAATATAACTATTATTGATGAGAAATGTGATAATGTGTAACATTCGATAGAAAATATGTAGAAAACTGAGGAGCGCTAATATCCTGGAGAGAGTTCAGAACAAACATGACTCTGGATCACAACCCAACTTGTTTTATGTGTTGCTATACTGACATTCTTTAGTGTGCAGCATCTGCTTCTCACAATGTCTACATCTGTCTTAAAATAAACTTGTTTTGGGGCGCTGTGGTAGTGCAGAGATTAAGCACAACCCACATATGGAGGCCTCAGTCCTCGATGTGGCTGTTGCAGGTTCGATTCCCGGCCTGGTGGCCTTTGCCGCACGTCTTCCCCCTTCTCTCATTACCCCCTTTCCTGTCAATTCACTATCAAGGCTGATATATATAAATACATAAACTTGCTTTTAATTCAGTTTTTGTTTTCAACAACATCTAAAGGAAGCCACAGATTAAGATTTTAATGGGTGTGCAGGCAGCACTGATTAAATAGTATACCAACTATACCCACATTTGTCACTTTACAGAAGCATTTATGCTACAATTAATTTGTTATGAGATGTGATGCTGCAGGGTTTAGTATTAATGTGTTTCTGAAAGTGTGATGCACTCCAGGCCAAGTATGTAATGTCCCTACTGTGTCACCTCTACTCATCAACATCCTGTCTGCAGACACACTCTGTGGTTTGTGTTAATAACTGTTCTTACTTAGACTGCTTAAATAATGATAATGAAAAGGTACATATTACTATAATCAACAAACTGATTGAACTCATTGCTCAATCAGCAAAACCTACAGCCAGCTATGGTGTTGCTTTTAAACCAGAAACTGGTGTTTGACTGTAGCGTCACATGCAGAGCCACAGCTGCTCAGAGAAGAGTCTCTGCTTATGGACTTGGTGTGTGCTTGGCGGTGAAAAGTGACAAATATCAATCTTAAATTATCTCCTGGCTAACATTTCTGTGGTCTACCTCCTCCTTGGATCACTTCAGAAACCTCACAGCATCATTTATAATTCTGTATAAATATGTCATAGATTAGGCCCACTGGAAGAAAAAGAAAATTCAGACTTATTTTTCTCTGAATTCTGAGTTTAATCTTCCGGGATTAAAAGTCGTAATTCTTTTTTTTTCCAGTTTCCCTAATTTTCTTCTGTAAATAAAAGATTCTTTCTACATTGTTATTTTTTAATGCTTTCGGCATAAAAGTCACAGTATGTGAGCCTAAAATTTCCCATAACATAATGCAGAAGTGATAAAAGGAAGTTCAGTTTTTATGTATGTAACACAGCCTCCCTCCCCCCATTTAAATGTAAGTTTTACTCTTTCTTTTGATGATTACCAGTCACCAGCATGAATCTGGATATATAAAATAATGCATGTTTTCCCCTTGCAGCTATATAACTATTTGCTGTAAAGCATCTCAACAAAAGTTGATCAGATTACTGTTAAATTGAGAATGTTAAAGATATATTTTCTCAGCATTTAGCTTCAGTAACTTAAAGCTCAAAACACAGTAACATTAATACACAATTCTGACTGGCAGATAACTTATCCTTTCTACTAAGGCTATTTTTTCTACACCAATAAATAAAGAAGTCTGCATTATTTCTTTGAGTTGTTGTGAAAATGCTGCACGACACATTTTCAAATGACTCAGAATGCGCTTCAGTTATTTATATTCATGTTGCATCGCAGCAATGTTTGTGTGCTTTATATTAACACCTTCAGCTGGTGAGAATTAGGAAGTTAAATCAAAAATAACTCCATCTAGACACACTTCTGATGCAGCTCTTTATATTTAATCACTTACTAACCTTCACTCACGAAGGTTATTTCAGCTCCAGCTCTGGCCTTGTTGTAGAAACAAACATCAGTAAAGCTGACTAAGTGATAAAGTGCAGCGTTTCCAGAAAGCGTAATTTAAATTGACCTCAAAGACAAATAGGCACAAGAGTCAAGGTGGTGTTTAGCAGAATCCCCCCTCAACCCCCCACCAAAAAAGAAAAAAAAAACTAGGACAGAGGAAGGACTTTTAGGAAACACATAGGGAAGTTTAGTGAATGGATCAGCTATTTAAAAATGACTTCCTTTAAACTTTCCTGAACATAAAAGCCTGGAAAACTGAGAGCTTTTAGACATGTTGGTTTGAGATAAAACATTTTCTTAAAGAGGCAGTACTATGTGTTTTCCAGGCACATATAGTGCCATTTTTAGCACAATCAAGTAACTATTACCTTCAGTTGTAAAAATGCTGTAAATATCAAATATTTAACTAAAAGAAATGTAACCTCGTAATTTAATGCGTTAAAATTGGGCACCTGTCTTTTTTTTTTTTAAATCCGCCTTCAGGAAGTAATCACAACAAGGCTCCTCTATTAACCCTTTAACAACGTTTTTACCAGCGTTGCACTGAGAAATAGGTCCTGTGACAAGTTCAGCACATATGCAGCTTCACTATGTGTTTGCTAATTGCTGCTTTCTAGTCTGAAGGAGCTGAGTGAGGCAGAAACATGGAAACAACAGCTCAGAGGAGGAGCTGTGCCTCAAAGGCGGAGCTAGGTCCACCTAGGCATTTTGCGCAGCTGAATGGTTGCCATGGGAGATTAAAGGATTTTTCAAACATGCATGAAAGAATCAAAGTAACACTCTAATTATGTTGTTGATGAGGAAATCACATTATAACATTATGTTGATTTTATATAATCCTGCCCATCTTTTGAAAACGTGAATACAGTGGTGGTTTTTGATATGTGCTACATGGGAGCAGCAGCAGATAGGAGTGGGGAACTCAAGAACTAGAAAAAAAAAATCTTATATGTCACTTATCCCCTGAACAAGTTTTCTACTACTTGTGTAGTGAAGTAAGTTTCCTCTAGTTGCTGTAGAGTACTGGGTGTCTACATTACTTTATTTCTGCTTCAAAATACAAACAAATAATTGCTTGCATTTTAATTGGTTGGACAGCAGGAGTAGGAGGGGCTTGCCCAGGTCACCAATCCTGCAAGAAAATGTGTGCAGATTTATTTTTAAAACTTATGAATTTAGGCATGTTAATTAATTGTGATTAACCACAGCAGTAGAGTGTGATTACTCTGATTTTGTTTTTATTCGATTGCCACCACTATTACATCAACAAATTATGTAGTTTATGGTTTGAATTTGAACCCACTGCTGATGAAATGAGCCCCCAGTTCTTTAGAAACAGTGAAATGGCTTATCTTAGAAGCTCCTCAACTTCAGAGTCACCCAGCTGTTTTAATACACAGCCATATCTTCTTACAATGCTAACAGAGTGGAGATGAGTATTCTGCAAAGAAGCAAAAGTAAACTTGTTGGGGCGCGACTAATGGAGTTTCTTTTTGGACCCACCAGGCAATGCTGACCTAGTCTGTAACCATATCATCCATTTCAAGCCACCACTGATTGCACTATTTAAAAAGTTCATCAATGGTTTACTTTCATTGTATTAGTATGAGTCAGCATTCATCAGTGTCAGGACACTATTCAAATATTTCTTTCACATGACAAAAACGTTTTCCACAATCTGGAAAGACAGAAAATAAAAGGACTAACGTGATTTAATCTACTTTCTTTTCCATTCAGGATGACGGACAACTTGTTTTGATTGCATTAGTAGACCAGTCAGACCGAGATAAATATAGTTATGCATATTCCCCCTCTGCTGACAGTACCGGGATTTCCCAAAATGCGTAATCCAGCCGGTCAAACACAACCTCCAATTCCACTTTCAATTTCAGCTTCTTAATGCGAAACGCCACGGTGGGAAATTACAGAAGTTTCTGTCTTTGCGCCTCCCCCTGTATCTTGTGAGTCCGAAGCTTTTTAATTTCACTTCAACGCCGCAGTCGGGCATTTTTCCACCTCGGGACGTTTTTCTGCGACCAGAGCTCGACTTCTTTTGAAACGCAAGAGACAAAATGTTTTCCTGCCTCTTTCTGCTGATTTCTTTCCTGAATATTCTGCGGTGCTTCCATGTGTCCGCCTGCGGTGAGTTTCGGGTCCTCCGCTCCGGGATCGGTACAGAGTGGAAAGGTTCAAGATAGCCATTTCTTCAGGCAGGCCAGTCAACTGACACGGTGTTTTCTCCTGTGGGAAGGATCGTTTTAAACTTCACATTTAGTTAATACCAGTCCGTAAACAGAGTCCGTAGATGCGATCATTTATCTAACTGGGTCAGGATCCCGTTATTCCTGCTGTTAGATTGTAATGTCTTGCGTGTTTGTCGCATTATTATTGTTAGTGTGTTTCGGATGTGTTTGCTGAATAACTTTTATGTATGTTTGAATTTAAAGAGCTATTTCTAAAATTGCATCGATCACCTAAGATAATATAACTGAATTTCGCTTTGTGTAAAATAACAACAGAAAAGTCAAACTACTGAGAAAATGATTATTGACAGCTTTAATACAACCTTAACCTCGGAGTACAATTTATATTATTCAAGTTTTAGATTACAGTTAGAATCAGAGTCAGCTTCTCTGGCCATGTTTGTGGGCCTAAATAAGGAATTTGACTTTGGTCACATGCTTACAGACATGTAATTAGATATTAAGCCTAAAT
>NW_015118185.1:0-9838 GCF_001443285.1 Poecilia latipinna | reverse complement strand
ATGGTAACGGGAAGCGTGCCCACCACTTATATTACTACATTTTCGATAAAAAGCATTTAGAAACATCTTAACCCATTTTGTACAGTGTTTACACAATTCGAAAGTAAAAGAAAAAGTCATTTTGACTCAAAGCTGTACCTGCTGCTGCCGTTGGATAGGGGTAGCCCATATTGCCAGGAGCAGTGGGAGGGGAAGGACCCTGGTAGAATCCATTCTGCTGGGGAGGGGGCGGGTAAGGATAGCCGGTAGGCGCCGGTGGAGGCGGACCGTACCCGTTCACCATTCCGGGTGAGGGGTAACCATAGGCAGGAGCCCCATTCTGGGCCGGACCAGCACGGGATGCTACAACACAAAAACAAACTAGGCTTTAAAGGTAAAGGAAACAGTGTGTGCTTTTTATTTATGAGCTTAATATCATCCAATATGGAATAAAACAACTAAAAAAAAATAACAAAAATGTGTATACAAACCATTTGTGGCCAGTTTGAAAAGATGCTGCCCCACTTCAATGGCTCCTCCGCTGGGAAATGACATCTTGAAATGAGCCTGACCTTCCCAGCCGCCTGAATAAACAGTTTCGATTAGAGTAGCTCTTAATTACAATAGTTACCCAATTTATCATTGGTTTCCAATCTGCTAAAAAGGACACTCACCACCAGGCTCAGCCGACACGGTGCCTTTGATGTAGTTGGCGCCAAACACTGGTTGCTCAATGCTGCAGCCTTTCATCAGATAGTAGGGGAACATGGCTGAGCCTAAGCAGTCCTTGTTGTTGCTGGACACGAACATCAGCTGAGAAGGTGAATACAAATAAAAATTGTGTGAAAAACATGAGGATCACAGCAGCATCCTGAGCATGTTAACTGTGGAAAAGTGAGTTACCCTGTATGGAGTTAGATAAATGGTGCCTTTCTTGGTCCCTTTCAGCAGATCAGTCTTGCAAGAGAAGTCGCTGAATGACAGCTCCACATTCTTACATTGTCTTAAGACACTGACAGGACAATGGAGAGATAAAAGGTTAAAAAAATTAAACAAACAACAAAAACTGTCAAACAAAGTGAATATCCTTACTATGAATCATTGGCGTTGTAGAAAACAATATGACATCTTTGCCATATATAATGTATTCTAGAATATTATTAGACTAAGCTAATCTCTAGAGATGCACCAGCTAATTAGTCAGAAATTAGCCTAAACTGGACTGTAATCACATCTTCCAACAAGATGTACATTGATGCAACTTTTTAGCATAACAGTTAGATAAAAGTCAGGGCTGTATACTTCAGTGCAGTTTCTTTTTGTTGTTGTTGTTTTAACACATTGAGATTATAAGTAAATATAAGTGTCAATTTATATTCCTTTCAAAGAATGTGGAGTTTTGGTTTCATTATGGTAAAGTCTATGGTAGTAATTGGGTCAACTTCTCAATGCAGTTAAGTGCTTTGAGTAATTTTAAAGATGATGTAAATAAATATAAAAGGCCAAAGCTCTGTGACATTTTAGGTAACTTCGGTATTTTCGATATTCGATATTTGCTGTTTGTAACCCGAGGTTGCGTCAAATTGGTGCGTGATGAGATTATTGCTGTAGCAAAGTGTCAACATGAGAAAAGCAGCCATTACTTCCTGTTATGACAGACGGGGCTAACGAAATGAGTTAGCCAAAAGCAAAACTAAATTTCACAAAAACGTAGGGGTAACAAAAAAAGAGACAGCATTACATTTTCGGTATATTGTTAAAAATGTAAAGGTTAAGTCAGAAATTCGGGGTGTTAAAAGAAAGCGCAACTGCTAAGCAGGCTAGCTTTGCTAATGTTATCCCGTGAGCTAGCTCCACCTAAAGAGATGTAAACAAGCTTCGTGACGACACGACAGCTGCTTACTTTATTACATAAACCCAGAAGAAACCCCATAAAACACGCACCTTTCTCCGTTATTGATCAAAACTCCGCCGTTTTGCGAATGGTTCCGATTTAGAGCCATGTTCAGGAGCCGTGTGAAACTTCTCCTGTTGCCTGTGGTCAATGCTAAAGCCTGGAATCGTCACAGAAGAACGTTCACGGATGACACAGCGCTTACGTCATCACACCATCTGGTAACTCGTGACCTGACTGGAAGTTTTCTTGCTTGTTCTTCTTCTTCTTCTTTAATTATCATTGAATAACAGATATGTTCTTCAAATATCTGTTGAACACTTTATGAGAAAATGATTCAAAATAATATTAACTTTGTACAAAAACTACTGTGAATGAAAAAATGAGTCCATAAACATGCTCAGTTTTTGAGGATGTTTAATGTTCCAACATCTGTGCGAGACTGTATACTAATTACAGTTTAATTTATCTGTACTGTACAGTTCAATATGGTTCAAAGTAGTTTTGTTAAATTGCTACAAATCAAAAAATGGATGCAACTCTAAGAAAAGATATTGTTACTATTGTCATTAATAGTTTGGATGAAAAAGGTAATAAAATGTAAGTTCTACACTTCATTGTCATTCATTGTCCTGTGGTTAATTGTTGTCAGTTTCACTGAAATAATGACTTTATATATATTGACTAATGATCAAAAAAGGATGAAAGCTCAAAACGTCTCACCTCAAGGCTGAATTGGTAAAATATTTTAAAACCTAGAAAGAGTTAAGAAACCTGACAAACTATAAATAATTTTATTGCAATTAAATGTTTTCTTTAAAACGTACGACATTGTATGGAGCTGAATTGGGGCCATGAAGCTTGTTCAAAAAAGCTTTTTTGAAACTGAAAGACAAATTTTGAAATATCCATCCTTTGTGTCTTTATCTTTTTGCTTTGTATTGTAAATGTTCTAATTTTCGTGGTAATTTTTATATCTTCATATGCTAGATTTAGAATACAGTTGCCAATTTTGATTCACATAAAAATTATTATTATTACTATTATTATTTTACTTTTCTTCATTTTCACAGACGTGTTAGTTTTCTGTTTTAACACTACGTTGGCAAGCCATTTTTTTAACTAACAAGTTTATGCGCCGTTTAAAACGTTCCTCGACACTCTCACTATATCATTTTTGGCCTCGGAACAGTATCTGCTATTTATTCAGTATATAATTTTACAGTTTTGATTATGAAAATAATTAATCGTGATGGGTTGAACTTCATCAGATAAATGTCGGTAGAATGGAAACACGAAGCTCTGTGCTCCTCTGATTGAGGAAGAAACAAGCGCTGGACTAATTAACGCTAATTAGCACGAGTCACGTGACCTTCACTTATAGAATCACACAAAGGTCTGGGAACCTTGGAGTCAAGAAAGAAAGACAAATAATAATACAAATTAAAAGGAGATGAGTTACAACTGCATGAAAGCCAGACTGGTTTCTTTGGTTTTGATATTGATGGCGCAGGGCTGTTTCTGCGTCTCCAGCTTTCAGGGGAAGGAAAAGCGGGCGCAAAACGCACAGCTGGCTTTACCTGCCGTCACCTGCTCAGTCCGTGGGATTAAAGCGGTGTTTGGTCCGCTGGTCACGAATAAACTGCATGTCAGAGGTAAGATCACAGCTGTTACCCATTTCAGTCATTTAGTTTAAAATACCTCAAAGTTATTTCTAATTAATCTCTTATCCACCCTCCTCCCCTTGGAAATACTCCCTCATAATTGCGTTTACTTTGTTGTTGTTTAGACGTATCAGGTACTCCAGTCCCTTTAGTTAATTCTAGGAGATCCTGTGGAGTGAAGGTGGGTAAAGAGAAGAACCAGAACCTCTCGTTTTTCAGCAGATATGACAGCTGCTACGCAAGGATAGAGGTCATACTTTACTTTATTAGAAAAAAGAATGTAAAGAAAGTATAATCCAAAACCTCTGTGCATTGCATGTTTGACCGTTTTCCCCTCTGCAGGGCAACAAAGTGGTGATCCCGCTGATGGTCCAGTTGACAGGAGAGAACCAATGGATCAGAGTAAACATCAGCTGTCCTCTGATCAAGAGAAGCAGTCAGAAAACCCAGCCGACGTTGTGTAGGTGACCTCTGACCTCAACATCAACAGGATCCAATGGATACTGTTAAAGTCTTCCCACATGACTTTCTTCTTGTCGCACTCAAATCTGTTTAAGCGAACAATTTTCCCCGACAAACTGGACTGGTTGTACTTAGGAATCACCCAGCTCTTTTCTTCCTCCCACTTTGAGTTAGTCTGTCACATAATCAGTATTGTATGTTAAGGAATTTTGAGTGTTTCAAAATGTGGAAAATCATAACATTGAATGCTTGGTTATTGTTATTAGCTTCTTCTCCAGCTTCCCTCGGTGAATGCAATGCTGATGAGTCCCTGCGTTTAAACTGTGGTCACCAAAGCATCACCAGCAATGCCTGCCAAAAACTGGGATGCTGCTACGATGCTCAGTCTCCCGCCTGCTACTACAGACTTGATGGTAAAAGGAACATTTCACCTGTGAGAGATTGTAGCGCGTACAAAAGAGAAACAAACCCCCTTAATATTTTACCAAACTAATTCCTTGTGTTGCCTTTTTTTGTTTGTTTAGCATGCTCTCTGGATGGACACTTTGTGTTCACGGTCAAGGCTACGGACACCCATCCACCCATTGACCCCGGCAGCCTCGTGATCAAGGATCAGCCTCACTGTTTGCCTGCAATCTCAACTTCAGATACTGCCGTCTTCAAGATGGGAGTCATGGACTGCGGCGCGAAGATGAGGGTAACCCATCACGTCTCAACTTGGTTTCATTTCCAACTATGGAGAAGAAGGAAGTTCAAACCGTTTCTCCCGTCAGTCATAATGGACAACAGTCACATGACATCCGCAAACTCCAATTTCTCTGTTAGAACGTCAGTATGTTGACGAAAAGATGGATGGAGCTTAAATGCTGGATGGTCCTGGAAGAAAATCTGGTGGAGGCTCCAGGAAAAAAAATGAACTATGACCCTAAACATTTAGTCCAGATCTAACAAAACTGACACTCAGATTCTCTCTATCCAGTTTGTCTAAAGCTATTCGACAACCCAACAGACCGGCTGCTACAACTGCAGCCAAATGTGCTTCTGTGGCATTGAATGCCAGAATTTTCCTATGCACCCTGTTCCATCCTCTTTAAAATGTTGGCACTACTTATGTTGGTTTTAGTTTCAAATAGTTTCTCACTTTAAATGTCCAAACTGACATTTAAAGTGGAGGCTATAGTATTTGCTTTTCCTTCTAGAAAGATGGCAATCTGGTGATATATGAGGTTGAAGTGGAGGAGCAGAACAAAAAAAGGAAAAGACATTCACCCTTCAGGTATTGCTCACCCTTTTCTTTTCTTCTGGTGGTATAAATGAGCTGATGAAATGTTGGAGTTGTTTTTTTAAGTCTGCAGGTTGAGTGTGAATATGACGAATCTGACCTGAAACATGCAAAAGACTTGAGGTCTTTGTACACCGTGACCAATCCACCAGCTGTAGTGGCACAGGGAGCCATGAGGGTGCAGATGAGATTAGCAACAGGTACCAGGATCTTCTCTGTTTCTTTTTTTTTTTTTGCAGCTTCAGCTGCTCAAAACCCATTCCTGACCTACTTTGGTTCCCTTCTAGATTCTTCCTTTACCACCTTTATCCCAGAAGACCGGCTTCCCCTAAAGCTTCCACTGCGTCAGACGGTGAATGTGGAGATCTCCATCGTCCCACCGTCCCCTGACCCTGCACTCTCGCTGCATGTGCGAGACTGCTTTGCCTACCCCCGGTCTAAGCACTCTGTGTGGACCCTCCTCCACGATGGGTTAGTCGGGCCTACAATGCGTCAATCTGACAGTCATGTTGGAACCTCAAAGTGGAATGGTTAATGTTTTTTTTTCCTTTCCCCTGGACAGATGTCCTAACCCTCTAGACACCATGAGGAGCTCTGTCCCTGTGGACAACCAGGGGAAGACCACCACCTACTCTCAGGTCAGGCGCTTTGATGTGAAGACCTTTGCCTTCTTGGACCCTGATACTGGCAAACCAAGTGTGGAACAGGTACCCTTATCTAATTTTACATTTGGTTTTGGATATTTTTAAAACCTGCTTTAGCATGCTGTTAGCCTTTATAAGACTCCATAAGACCTTTTTGATGCTGCCTTAAATTAAATTTAATTCAATACCCTGTATTGAATTGATTATTGGGAGGTTTTGCAATCAAACAGCAGATCCTGAAATTTCTGGGGTCTGTTTCTCACACTGCATATGGCTCTCTTAACCCCCACATGGGCTAGCTTAAAAGTTTTTGGGGTCTTTTTGATTGATCAAGCACAGAATGCGACTGGCCTCATATGGCTTTTCAACAGAAATAAACTAACAATGATTGTCATCAAAGCTAACTCATAATGGATGCAAAAAAGCCAGCTAGTTAGGTTACTGAGGGTATTTTAGCAGCTAGTTGTTGTTAGCCTCAGCTACCAGAACACAGTGAAGATGTCTGTTTGCTACTCGAACATTTGAGAGAAAAGACCAGCAAGCAAAACTACGAGATTAAATAGTCCTGTCACAACAAGATTTAAGATCTGTAATTGGTATATTTAAGGCCAACTCTGTTGTATGAATTTAAGACATTTTAAGGCCTTAGTTTTAGAGGCATGAATTTGAGGCTTTTTAAGGATGTGCGGACACCATATTTTGATGATATAACTATGGCTGCTAGCCCAGACTAGCGGTCTGTGGCTGCAATAAGTGAGTCTTAGTCATGTTGGTTGAAAACCGTCAATTTCTTTTAGAAATGTTAAAAATACTAAAATGTAAATAAAATTTTTAAGAGTATAAATGAGGTGCATCGCTGCTGAACTAGCATAATTTAATTCCCTCTAAATATAAATACTTTTAAAGAATATTTAGAGAGAGATAACGCTACTGAAATAAGCTTATGCTACATGTCTAATGAATGCGGCTCTTTTTAGATGTACTTCTACTGTTGGGTGGAAATCTGCACAGAAGATGTGGACTGTGCCCAGCGTTGTACCATCATCTGTAAGTATGACTTTCATATATATTTTTCTTCTGTATTTTTTTTTCTTTAACTGTGTTGTACCCCCGCAGCATCGGATGCGGAGCGACAGAGGAGGCAGACCGCTCCTGCATCCCGTCAGATCCAGCTCGTATCCGTAGGCCCGCTTCAACTGGTCCACGAAAACGCCGACCTGGATGACCTCCAGTGTGGAAAACTGAGCAAGGGTAAATATTTCAGATAAAGCGCTCGGCACGTTGTTGATGGTTGCATCATAATGCAGCTTTTCTCCTCCTTCCCCAGCGTTCAGAGTGATGGTGTATGTTCTGTCTGGCGTTGGTGCCGCCCTGCTGCTGATCCTGCTGTTTGCTCTTTGGTCAAAGATCCAAAGATGTGGCTGCAAGCAGAGGGCCGGCACATGAGATCACTTTAAATAAGCAGAATACGTTGATCTGCATTATTATTTGCAATGAGTTTGTTTTTTTTTTGTCGCTACTCTCCAAGTTTAAGTTTCACTTCTAAATCGTGCTTTTGAGGATTTAGAGGAAGAGGAAATGAATTTCTGTAGCTCTTCTAAAAAATAAAGTGCATTTCCATTCTTGCTTTGTACACAATTTCAGCCTTGGGGCTTCTATTTTTTTTTTTTCCAATTATAAAAATCTTAATAAAATTACAGTTATGAGATTTTGCACGGTTTCTAGTTTGTGAGAGACTCCATGACACAGTGGCTTTAAGATCTCAAAGGCATCTGACACAAAGAACCTCAACTGTGTCCATTGTTGTACAAAACCAGTTATCAACTGGATAAATCAATCTGGGTGGAGATAAAGTATCATTTGCAATTAAGCAGGATATAACTAAAATGTTAAGATAACGGCTCTTATCAGAATAGAAAAACGGTGTATATAGTGTATCTGATTTAGATTTATGCAAAGATGACTTGGCTCTACATCCATTACCCAACCACAGCCGAGCAAATTGCATCACTGCACTCTCCTGCTAATGTGCGTTTCCTTGACAACAAGATGGATTGGTTTAGAAATGGGACATCTATAAAGATGTTTGATATGTAAAAAAATATAAAAGCAAGTCAAAGTTAAGATCAGAGCTCCAGCAGAATGTCAGACATGGTGAGGAGCCTCTGGAAATGATATAAAAAAGCAGGATTCATAAAATGAACACAATTGATCCTAAAGATGGATTGTTTTGACTATCATATTAAACTCTGTATCATTTTCCTTTTACTATACTGTGTAAAAGTGTATTAAGAGCTCAGAGACTGCAGCTCTGAGGAGGAGTTGCGCCTCAAAGGCGGAGCAGGCGTATGGTTGCCACGGGAGATTCAAGGATTGAGCATTATAACAAGCTTTACTGTTTCTTCAACTTGTTGTGTTAAATCCTTCACTTAAAAAAATCCCCAAAAGTCTCACTGACAGTTAGCCATGAAAATACAAACGGGTTTATTAAATGAAATTCCAAGGATATGGTTCAACTAAGAACAGAAAAGCAGTGAAGTGAGTCAAAAGCGTGCGGTTTGCTTCAGTACGGCTTGAACTTCCTCTGCGCTCTCATCAGAGCGATTCGCTGTTTATCCTCCTCAAACTTCCTCCTCAGCTCAGCGATATCTGGGAACGGATCAAAGGGAGAAACGGTTCAACAACTCCTCCACCTCCAACGTGCTCCCTTAGTTCAGCGCCATTAAAGTACGACGGACTCACGTTCTTTCTGCGTGTTCTTGTGCTGCCAGGTGTAGAAGTTCATCAGCTCCTTCCTCCTCTTCTTCCTCGCCTCCCGCTGCAGCGTCCTCTGGTTGGCGGCCTCGCTGTGGGGGCGAGCCTTGGCGCCCTTGTGACCTCTCGTGACCTTCACCCAGCCCTCCTCGTCCTCCTGCTGCTTCTCGGCCTCCTGCCTCTGCCGCTCCGCCTCCTGCAGCAAAAACGAAGCGTCAGGTTTTAAGTCGCTCGGACGTCGATGGGACGAGCCGTGCTGCTTTTACCTCTTCTTGCCGCTTGTCGTAGTCCTGCATGAACGAGTCGACCGTCTGCTGCAGTTTGTCGGGGTGGATGATGGACTTTGTGTACTGCTGGATCCATTCTGTCATGGGGGAAGACGCACCGATCAACACGCGTGTCACATGTACCAGAAATGCATCCCCACGTTTCACCAAGGCAACAGTGAGCTCCTCTTGATGGGCAGTGTTAGATTTTTTTTTTTCCCCCTCTCATATATCAGTTTGCAATTCTTCGATGTAGTTTTGGTTTGTTGTGTTGCCTTTGTGGCTGCTGCGTGATAAAAATGACAATTTGTTCTCAATTTACCTGGTTAAATAAAGGATAACTAGAAAAAAAATATGAACAAATTTTTAGAACAAAATGAATATATAAATGAAGAAAGCCTGTTGTGGATGTTACAGAAAAACTCCTAAAATGACGATTTCTTGTTGCATTCCCAGTCAAAAACATTTCCGTTTTGGTTTTCCAATCACATAAAATCTGTTGCGACTATTCGGTGTGTTTGTGATGTAAAACGTGACGGAAAGCTCACTCTGTACTCCAGTTTTCACTGGTTTCTGCTCTGTGCTGACCACCAAGGGTTCATCATGCGGATGGGATTTAGCTGCTGCTATGCTGGAGGAGCTTTCAAACACAACGTAGCCGACTTTGAACCCCTGGAAGACATGAATGGAGACACAATGAACTCGGCTGCTCTTAATATCAGGAGCTGAAGAGATGGAAAAAACACACACAGACTGACCTGTTTGTCTGCTGGTCTGAAGATCTTGGACAGTTTGGGTCCAGACTCCTGAGAGGAACCCGGGACATCCCTCAGCTCTACTGAAGCAACAACGCCAAACTGGGAGAATAAGTCTTTGATGACACTCTAAAGAAC
>NW_015118184.1:8688-9839 GCF_001443285.1 Poecilia latipinna | reverse complement strand
CACAGTAAGATAAAGGTCAAAGGAGGTTTAATAACATCATCAAGGGTCCCTCTAGATCCTGTTTAGGGACCAATCTTTTTGTCCTTGATCCAACCTTTCTTCCAAAGTTCGAAAAAAGTTGTTTTTGTTCTATTTCAGAGATGCATAAGAGCTCAAAACATGGGTGAAAAATTCCATTCAGGTTTTAAATCCCACCAAAGTAGAGATGACCATTTTAAATGTGTCAAATTCTCCCTTCTCCTTTCAAAGATTGCTTTTTAGAATTAGAATAGAATAGAATAGAATTCAACTTTATCGTCATTGCACCGTCACAAGTACAAAGCAACGAAATATAGTTTGCATCTATCCAGAAGTGCTATACAGGGTATAAATATGTATTTACAGGTGTACAAAGGTGGTTATAAAAATAAAATGTTCAGTATAAATATAATATAGATAAAAATAAAAATATGGGAGCTATATGCACATATACAGATTATGCAGATTATACAGAATATACAGAAATGTTAGGAATGAATTGTATGTGTATTAGTAGATTTACAATACAAGATAGATAATGGCAAATAAGATTTCCAGAATATATACAGATTATGTATGAGTGTGAGCACAGTCCGTATGTTATTGTTGTATGGTGAATGGGGGGTACAGTCCTTACAGTTTGTGTCCGGAGGCGTTCAGGAGCGCAACAGCTGTGGGAAAGAAGCTGTTCCGATCCCTGGTGGTTCTGGTCCGTAGGATTCTGTAAGGCCTCCCAGAGGGCAGGAGGGAGAAGAGTGAATGTGCGGGGTGAGTGAAGTCCTTGGTGATTTTCCCAGCCTTTTCAGACACCTCTTCCTGTAGATGTCCTTGATGGCAGGGAGCGGTGCCCCGGCGATGTGCTGGGCAGTTTTCACCACCCTCTGCAGTGCCTTCCGGTCAGAGACAGAGCAGTTCCCATACCAAACTGTAATACAGTTGGTGAAGGATGCTCTCGATGGTGCAGCGGTAGAAGTTCGTGATGATCTCTAAGGACAGATGGTTCTTCCTCAGGGTCCTCATGAAGAAGAGGTGCTGGTGTGCCTTCTTGATGAGTTTGGAGCAGCTGGTCGTCCAGGTCAGGTCCTCGGAGATGTGGACCCCCAGGAACTTAAAGCTGTCCACACGCTCCACCT
>NW_015118184.1:0-2394 GCF_001443285.1 Poecilia latipinna | reverse complement strand
TAACAGTAAATAACTTATCACTTATTCATGTTTTTAATTAGATTTGATTAAGAACCAGATTTGTTCTTTGTAATTTCTGTCCAGTAAAACTATTAATCTATAAATCAATAGACAGGTCTATATGAAGATATAATCCATGTTTCTGTCTCATATTTGTACGGCATTAAAGGACCTGGAACTTTTGTTTTTCCACTGAAAGCTCTGGTTTGCACAATAAATGCCATGTGGGTGAAATTTTATGGATGATACTCTGATGTCCCATTCTCCTGAAGGCAGCACAGAGCTGCACCACCAGAAACCGACAGAAACATCAGAGAGAAGTTATGATTAATATAATTGAGTTCAATCCATGTTTTAATGTTGCACACCACAGTCTTTTGCAAATAGTTGAAAGTTTAAACTAGCATTGTTGTACGTCTTTTATTTGGTCACTTTGTGCAAGATTTAACAACTAGAAAATGGCACAGAACAAGAATATTTTTTCCACTCTGATTGGCTGCTGTTAGGCCTACAGATTTTAACTTGAATGCTCATTGCATTTTTTGTAGATACCTGTGAAAATAATTTCTATTCCCATGGCTTTTTTGTTCTCTGGGAAATTATATTTGATGATAAATACAGAAACAAGCATAAAAATCAAAACATCAACAATAGTGATAGTAATATTAATAATAAAATAATATTCAGTCCAAAGTAGCCTACACATTCTTGGATTCATACTTGATTCATACCAACTACCCGAAACTAAAAAAAAAAAAAAGAGCAAATAAAGACGGGACAACTGTCCTCAGACGCAATGCCTCAACAAAAAACAGCCATGAACAAAAGTCTACAGAAAGATTAAACACTGTATAACCCTCCCCCCTCATTAACCCTCATCCTGCCCAATTTCAATATGGGGGGAGGGGAGGAGGCTGGTTGGTGAGTGTAGTAGAGATCTCAAACACTCGCATCATCATGCCAAAGATGAAGGAAACCTCTGTGATGTCACAGCTAGTCATGCTTGTGACGTCATCAGCTCTGTATGTATGTAACAAACTTCTGCATTCTTGTTGATGGGATCCGTTTTGGTGGCCTTGGATCCCACATCTGCAAAAATGATTGCTTTTTTCGGTAACACTTTGACGGGTTGTGAATAAGACTGTCATGACAACGTCATAAACATGACATAACACCTGTCATGAACATGAAGGAGTCTTTACGAATGTTTATGACTGTCATGAAGCGTCATTCAGTAAATTATGACACTTTAATACAAAGTTGACGTTATTCAAAATGTCTTTGTTATGACAACTTGACATTAATCTAGACATCATGATCTGATAATTCTTTTAGAAAAGTATTACTGATTAAACTTTAAAAATTATGTAGCTTAAATGTAAAGTTTAATCAGTAATACTTTTATAACAAATTCTTTACCTTTTTAGTAAAGGCTGTTCCATAGTAAAAAATTATTTTAACAGCTTTTTAAAGAGTTACATTCTTTAATCAGCCAAGTATGAAGCAGCCAGTTGAAGCCAATAGGATCCCATCACATCTGATCTTAAAAAAGGGTAACACTTTATATGATGGGGTGTGCATAAGACTGACTGACATGTCACTGTCATAAACATGAAATAACATCTGGAGTCTTTATGAACGTTGTCATGAAGTGTCATTCGATAAATAATGTCACTTTTAATGCAAAGTTGCTTTAAAAGTTGCCTTGAAAGTCCATTAAAAATGCCAACTTTGCAATAAAGTGTCAGTATTTTCAAAATAATGCAAAGCTGGGACTTTTAATGCAACTTTGCATTAAAAGTGTCATTTACCGAACGACACTTCATGACAACTGTCATAGACATTCATAGACTTCTTTATGTTCATGACAGATGTTGTTTTTGACAGTGTCACGTCATTATTATGCACACCCCTTCAAATAAAGTGTTACCAAAATCTTTATTGCTTTTGAGTGAAACTTTCATTTTCCAATTAGCTGCAAGCCATAATTACCAAAATAAAAAAAAAAAAAGTAATCTATATGTAAGCAGGGATTGTTTTTATTTAGATTTTTTTTCTCTATTGTAAAGCAGGCCCAGACATTGCCCTGTTTTTCAGGAGATAAAACCGCTGTTTTGACACGCTGCACGTGTTTATGGAGGAAACAGAGAGGTTTTGGGATCAGTTAAACAATACGGGAGATAAACGGGGGCCAAGTCAGATCGTTCTACGATAGAGAGGAAAGATGCCTTCTTGTATTCCCTCCTCTATCTCTGTGTGGTTCACCCAACACTATCATAGACAAAACAGTCTTTTATGAATGCTAAGTGAAGCAGTCAATCAGCCAAACTTCAGGGATTTATGTAGGAAATTTGATTTGTGTGCCACTAAATTCCTGCACTAAAAAAAAAAAAA
>NW_015118183.1:0-9852 GCF_001443285.1 Poecilia latipinna | reverse complement strand
AGAGAGGGGGGGGGGGGTGGGGTGTGTGGGGGGGGGGGGGGGGGGGGTTTTTTTTAAAAAAAGCCAAAAAAAAAAAAAAAAAAGAACACTGAGCTGTGTGTTATCATATTCACAGCACTGTGGTGATCAAAGTCCTGCTCCTACATGCAGACAAGACAGAATAACAGAGAATGGGGGGGGGGAGGGGGAGATGTTTGTTACTTATACAGATAGTGTCACAAAGTATATATTACATAAAACATGATCAATATTCAAAAACATCCAAGCTCTGTCCGGTGAAACACCAACGCTTTGGCTTTTGACTATCTGAACCAATAACCAGAAATTCAAGCAATTTAAGTAAAATGGTTGAAATCACACATGCGTATCACATCAAAACGTGATGTGAGCAATGTGTTCAAACCTTGTTTAGACTGGTGTCCACCAAATTCAATCCTATAATAAAATCAAACGAGCTCTCTGAGACCTTTTCTTTATTTAGTATGAGGTCGACTGTTTCTTCTTGGGACATTTGATTGTAAATTTGTAAAAATATGAACTTGTCTGGCTTTGTTTTATCTTTCTTGCACATATTGAAACCATTAGAATATGGATTATGGTGAATATAATCCATATTCTCTAAAAGACTAAGTATATTTTTGAAAATAGCAACATTTAGACAGGTATGAAACGAACTTCTTCTTTAATAAGAATGCTTTTTTTATTGACAATCTAATCTCAAATGTCTCACCTTCATTAGCTGCAAGCAGAAAGTCATAGTAGCGAGCAGAAATTGAAGTTAGCCTTTTTGTAATTAATGTAAATAATGCAGTAATGTGGTTCACTTGGTGAATTTAGTCACTGACTTAAGTGAATGTTTCAATATTTTTTTTTTCTTTATTCATTTTATGAGTCGGGATATTTTCAACTTACTTGCGATTTTCTTTATCATTTTCAGCCTCAGCAAAATCTTAGTTGTTTTTTTAGTAATTTCGTTTTGCATCAGCCTTTTTGATAAATTCGTTCCTAGATTAACTGGATTTAATTTTTATTTTATTTTATTTTTCTTAATTCCCAGATCAAATGTGTCTCCTAACTTTGGATCCACTTTTTCCACCCATGGCATTTTAATGAAGCAAAATTACTGAACGGGCTTTCTCGAACAGAACGTGTCAGTGTTCGCTACTTAGAAATACTGACAAGAGCTGGAAACTGGACCGGGTCTGAGAGCGAGAGGGCAGAAAGCACGGGGCAGAGTGGTGGGGAAAAAAACCAGCGGTCTGCTGAAACGCCTCCCTAATAGCTGTTGAGTCAAGGAAAAGTCTGCTTGCTGTTTGTCAGCGGTGCAGAAAGACAGGCGGAATCAGCTCAAAGCCTCCATGATGAATGCGCCGGCAGCTGGAGGCTTCCACAGTCAGGACAGCGTCGGAAGTGTTCGGGGAAGCTGGTTCTGGGTCGGATGTAATGGATCTTTCGGAGCGTTTGTGAGTGTTCGCATAGAGGAGAGGTGGGAGGGGAAAACTTCCATCAGCTTAACACCTTCACCTTAACTAGGGGGTCTCGATGTGAACTCTGTGTTCATTACGGTTATAGAAACAAGCTAGTGTACAGGTACTTAAAAATAAACATACCCCCCCCCTCCCCCAAAAAGCCCACCAAGCAGCCGCTCATGCCATACCTTGTGTGTGTACAATTACAGGAGAAGGCAGCCTTATTAAAGGTCAGAGGATGCAGAGGAGGGATTCCTGACGGCATTGAGGATCAGAGAGAGAGGAGAGGGAAAAAAAGCGCTAACTCCTGTCACCGTTCTGAATAGGTTTTATGGACTGGTTTTCCACTGTTGCGTCTCAATGAAGCATAAAATCATAGAACATTTGATCCGTATCAATATTTCAATTGAAAAAGTGACACCATTACATCTAATTGCATGTAAAGTTGGAAAAATACATGTTTTCCTTTCCAGCCAAATCACAAAAACAGATGAATGTATCAGAAAAAAAAAAAAAAAAGAAATCCAGATTTCTTACACACAGACAGAGCGATATATTTCTAGTATTTTTTCGTGTTAATTTTGCTGTGACGTACGGCAAATGAAAACCATAAATTCTGGGAGGTTTATTAGACATTTTGAATATGACATATGGCCAATAACAGAATCACTGTTACTCTCCACAGGGAGAGCAATCCACAAAAGGTCAACAGACACAGACGTACGCAGGAAGTGAGCTGCCACTGTACCTTTAGCTAAGTCACTCCTGGAAGAAGAAAAACAGCTGTGTCGTTGCTCCGTGGCTTTGTGGAGAAGCTGATTTGATTTTTCAGCAGGATTTTGACACCTGTCCACACTGCCAAAACACCAATATATGGTCCACTCTGTGGAGTGTATGAAGTATTGTCCAGTGGTGGAGAAAGTACTCAAAAAATGTACTTAAGTAAAAGTTCAAATACACAGGCAAAAATGTACTCAAGTCAAAGTACCACATTAACATTTTACTTAAGTAAAAGTAAAAAAGTACTGGCTTTTAAAAATACTTAAGTATTAAAAGTAAAAGTACTTGCTGAATACATAACCTAATCGCTAATATCATTAAGTGTGCCGATAGTATTTAATTTGAATACATCATAAATGTGCCATTTTAATAAACAATGTCACAGATTAAACATGTTCTTCTTTACTATCTGTAAGCGTTTAGACTTAGATATGTGATTCTATGCATCATAATTTCAGGGATGGAAACATCTTGTTTCCTGTCCTAACGTAGCATGAACTTCATTAGTGACATTTATTTAGAAAGAAATCCAACTGAAGGGGGATGGAACGAAGGTGGGTGAGGGAGAACATGCAACCAAGGAGCCACGTAGCAGAGTTGCAGTCAAGACCACTGAACCCGAGACCAAGACCTGCGCTACATGACACAATAAAATTAAGTTTATCAAAATTGGTTCTCAGATTGATCTGAAAGATTCACATTCCCATAAAAAAACCTAGATGTTAAATACTTAGAGCTGAAATTTATTTAACCAGTATCAATTAAAACTCATTTCATTCCGTTTTGCTTTCATGGCTGTGCTACAATCCGCAGAGGTCTCCTGCCATCCCTATAAAAATAACGCCCTGGGCAGTTTCCCATATTGCCCATGTCAGAAACCACAACTGTCTGCACCATTAAACCATGAAACATAGCAATTAACTGTAAACAACACTATGAACACTGTCCAATGGCGTAACAAGCAGAAGGCGCACCGTGACTGTTCTCATCCTCCCTCCCACTGCATGTTTGCCACCATGACAGGAGACAAAATCAATCAGTGAGCATGCTCTTCATACGTTCAACTTTTACTTATTCGGCAATTAAATAAATGTGTGTGTGTGTGTGTATATATATATATATATATATATAGCTATTGCAGTGTACACAAGAACAAAGAACGGCTTCAGTCCCATCAACTTTAGTAAAGATCCGTCCAGAAGAATCGGATCGTTCGTGAATGTTATTTCACTATACAGCAGACTTTGGTCACAGCGTTGTCCCATATTTGCGACACCTCAGTCAACACCTCTACACAATAATTCAACGCATGAGTGACAACTTTTTTTCATCGCAGATGCAACATGTGTCTCCGTACAGCTAGCTTTGCTAGCATCACGTCCACAGATCTTACATTTCTCTAAGCTTTCCTCCTAAGTGACGCTAAAAGTTGGACAAAGTCCCCACCGTCTGTGAAAGCGAAGCGCTGCTTATTTTACATGTCGCCGTATCTTATGATTTATGCAACGCTATTATATTACTGACAATTAGACAGACATCTTCTCCCGCTCAGAGGAAACCACTGCGCATGTCTGGAGCTCCGCGTGCGAGTAAAGGTGGAGGCGATGGGTGACAACAGACACTAAGTCACGTTATTGCTTGGATTTTACGGCGCCACCTTAAGACCCTGAACTTCACATTTTAACGGAAAAAGAGAGCAGTGCGACTTGGATGTAACGAGTAACGCGAAAGTTTTGTAGAAATGTAGTGAAGTAGAAAGTACAGGTACTTACAGTAAAATGTAGTGGAGTAAAAGTAGAAAGTACCCATCATTAAATCTACTTAAGTAAAGTACAGATACATGAAAATTGTACTTAAGTACAGTAACGAAGTACTTGTACTTTGTTACTTCCCACCACTGGTATTGTCAAGAAGGAGATGAGAGACAACATACCCAACAATCCTCCATTAATGCAACTCAGGCTTCCTTATCACCTCTGCAGAGTCATAAACTGATCCTCTCCTTATGGAAGTAAATATGTGCCATCAGGATTTGAATTACAAAATCCTCTGAAATTTGAATGTTGTATATTTGTGCTTACTTTTTCACTTTTTAACCCTGAAAAAGTAAGTACAAATATATAACATTCAAATTTCAAAGACATTTTTGAGTCAAATCCTGAGGGCACCTATTTACTTCCATATGCTGGACTCCTTGGCTAACATCAAAAATACTGGCAATTTAATTAAAAAAAACAAACAAACAAAAAAACAATGTTTCTTGTGATCAAATATTAGGTATGTGTGCATGCAGATTTTCGTAAACATCTGTGATTTGCAGGTTTTGCAAGCCTACATATCTTGCAGTGAACTCAGCCAGAGCCTGATGATTAAAGAAAATTGTTTCCCTTTTGATGTGACACGAGCGAGCTCAGACTAAACAGATCACGAGTGGCACACAATGGAAATGAAATGGCAGACCTCTCGCTGGCCTGCAGGGCAGGTACAACGCTACGCTCCATTAACTGAGAAGTTGCACGTAAAAAAAAAAAAAAATGAGTGAAAGAAAACAGTGGCAGCTGCACGACCTCAGAAGTCTGATCCAGCGTACAAATGCATTTACAAATCTTGGAGTGCGCAACGCATAGTGTGAAAGATTTTGTCTGCAGCTGTTTCGAAGCAATTGTTAAAGCGAATCAAGCAAACACATGGTGCCATTATCTCAAAGTGCACAAGCTTGCATATTATTCTGAGTATCAGTGGGAGGCATCTGGCATCCCTGCCTTCCAGTCTGTGAACTCTGCACTCAGAAACAGAATAAGAACATTATTGTTGCAAATGACACGCATTCATTTGATGTTATTATTTTTTTCTCCCTCCCTACACCTCTTATCCTAAATGCAAAAGAAATAAAAATAAATCATGCAAAGTCACAGTGAGAAAGAGAGAGACACTGTTCAGCTGTCTCTGTATTTTTCCACGCGCTGTGGGGGGGGCGGAGGAAAAAAGCGACAGGAATAAACGAGGCATGTTTCCACAGGAAGGCGGTCCTGCAGGGCGGTTCTCTGATGTTTCTTAAGCATCGTCGTACAGCAGGCATACAAATGATCGTGCAGAAACATGATGAGAGCAGGCGGCAGGCTGTAATACAAGGTCCCCATGGCAACCACACAAAAACCACATGCGCTCACCATGGCAACAGAGCTGGTGAGGCGGGGGGGGAAGGGGGGAGACATGGCGCTGGAGCTGGTGATGACCTCGGAGTGTTTGAAGTGAGACGTGCTCACCAGCAGCAGCAGTAGCAGCAGGCATGTAAACAAGAAAACTGATTTTCTTAGTAAACGCTGATTATTTAAACGAGGGCAATGCTGTTTCCTGGTGGTAAGGAAAACAGCATTGGGTTCTTTGTACTGATTTCATTTTTCACTTTTTTTCTGGGTTTAATCGTGACAGCAGTGACATAACAACCCCAAAATTAAAACTACGGCAAGAACGCTCGTGCGTTCATGCGTGTGTGCTTTTTGATCCGCACAAAATGAAGACAAGTAAGAGAGAGAAGAAGAAACAGAGGAGAGGTGAAAAGCCTTCAAAGGCCGGGGACTCCAGGTGCAGCAGCTTAAATCTGGATCCACATCTCTGTGCAAAAGACATTAAATCTGCGATAAGACACCAAACAGCTGTTTGCCACGTGAAGAGATGGAGCACCACGCAAAAAAAATATCCACAGGTTTTCTCTCTATTTTTCCCTCATTTCTTCACTCCAGCTTTGGCCAGCGTACCCCGTCCCTGCTGAACAAAAGCATCCCCACGGCATGATTCTGCCACTATCAGCTTTCATGGCGGAGATCAGGTCAAAAGGTCCAGTCAGCCTCGGGATGAATCACAGCACCTTCCTCCACACGCTTACTGAATCTCCTGCTTGGCTTGTTGCAGAGTGCAAACTGGACTTTTTATTTGCCGTCCTTACACAAACAGCCAGATTTTTCAACAACACGTTCTCCTAATCAAGCCTCCCAAGAGGAAGCGTGAACCTTGATCTACTTTACCCCCCACCTCTCCCAGTTTATAAACTTTCATGTGATGCAAGATTTTTAATTTAGATTTGTTTTTGAAGGTTTAGCCTCTCTAGCATGACAGACAGTGGCGACACACATTAACCCTCGGCAGGTTACGTGGCGTCGATACGGATAATGGCACCCTTCTTCACTCGTTCACTGTATTAATTCTAGGAAAACATCTTTGGTATACCTTACTGTTTCCCTTTTCTGCTCCAGATCAGATTCCACCTCCTAATGTTGAATTTTACTCCAGTTTTTGAACTCCTGGATCCCCCCCCATTGACCCAGATCAGGTTCAGGTTTCCGGCCAAGCCTAACTAAACCCACATGCAAAATCCAGCAAAATAAAAAGTAAAAAAAACCCCGCTGTTTTATTGGTGCTTCTATAGGTTTGAACAACGAATCGGCCACATGAAAATGACGCATTTGAGTTAATTGGACGCACACCTGAGGGTATACTTAAGATCACCCTGCTTTCATATTTGGAAGGTCAAAATAAATCAGCCAAGATATCAGGAAGAGAATTGTGCAGCTGCACACGCCTGGTTCCTCCTTGGGAACAATTTACTGATGCTTGAAGGTGCCGCCTTAATCTACTCAAACAATTATATGCAAGCATAGACATGATGGGAATGTCCAACCATCTGCTCAAGGAGGAGACGATGAATGTGCTTTGGTTCTGACATGTGCAGATAGACCCCTGAACAAAATCCAAAGACTATGTGAAGATGTTGGCTGACGCCGTTAAGACGGTATCATTATCCACAGTGGAACACGTCCTGGATCGACATGGGCCAGTCATCGAGGAAGAAGCCTTTATGTCAAAAGAAAAACCAAAAGCCAGATTGCAGTGGGCAGATGCACACAGCAACAAAGACGTTTGATTTTGGAGACGTGATCTGTGGTTGGATAAAACTGAAGCAGAACTGTCTGGCTATAATTACATTGGGAGGAAAAACAGAGATGCTCGTACCACTCTAAGCGTGAAGTATGGGGGTGGCAGTTCATTGAATAGGTGGCATCATGATAAAAGAACATTGGAGCAAGTAAAAGCTTGCTTGCATACTAGTCATAACCCTCCAAGTACAGTCAAAGCGGTTTTGAAGTGGCTTCATTTAGGCATGGCTGTCACTGATCCCCAATTTCAACCCTGTGGAGAATTTGTGAAAAGGTGTGGGCGGATGAGGCGGCCTACAAATCTGACCCGGTTCCACCTCTTCTGTCAGGAGGAACGAGCCAGAAAACTCCAGCAAACTGTCCCCGATACTGACCAAATACACGTGAGATCCTGAATATGAAGAAAGTTACAAAAGAAATTTCTAAAAAAAAAAAAAAAAAAATCTTGCTAAGTTTACTGTCTTTTAGCAAATATAAATAATTTATATAATTTTAAATGACCAAAAGCAAGAGAGAAAGAAAAAATTGGTGTATATACATATCTGGTTTCAACTAATAATTGACCATAAATCCAACTAAGCAGCGAAACCCCCTCTCTTCATGTGACCTTGACAGAGACGCTTTTCCTTTAGAGCAGCGGTACATCATAATGTAGTACAGTAGGCCTTGGCTAATAGAGTCACAGGCGAATAACCTGGAATGACAAATAATGTTCAAAAAGTGCTGATGTTTTCCAAGACTTTGGCAGGGTGTGCAATAAATGATAATGGCTTTTCTGCCAGATGAAGGGGGAAACGCTGCTGAACATCACACATCATCATCACATCATTTGCTCTTCAAATTCTCTGTAAAATACAATAAATTCCAGAAAGATTTGGGATCACATAAAAATAATAAGAATAAAAAAAGATTCTAATTTGAAGAAAAAAAAATTGCTTTGGAATATATAAGTGACTTGTGTAAAAACTTGCCCTTGGACTCATTTATATTATAATTGATAAAGAATGTAAAGAAATGTTCTGAAAAATCGGAGGATCATTGTAAGAACATGGAAAAGCAGCAACACTCAGAGCTACGTGATTACTTTGGCTTAAGCTGTTTTCCAGCCCAGTTAAAATCGTCTCTAGTCTACCTGCTTTTCTGAGCTGTTTCTGCTCTTTCAGAGCCATAAAGCAACAATATATATTTATTAAAAAAAAAAAAAAAAAAAAAAAATTTCCCCGTGTGCTTTCAGAAAATATTAGGGGTGTCATAAGATTTTAAAACTCAGATGTGAGGATGTGCATAAATCTTCTGAGCTGAAACTGATCCACCCTGAAGCGTGTCTGTCTGCTGGAGCTGCTGTCTGTGAGCCGGTGGGTGTGGCAGGGCAATGTAACCCAACAGTGCTCCCTGAGATCTGCCTCCCTTGTCGCCACCTAGCGACCAAACAGAGCGTCACATTTCCTGGGTACTTTTTTTTTTTTTTTTTTTAATTCATAGTCACGATTTCCCAAATTCATCAAAGTGTACCTCAGTGTTAAATTGCTGCTGTTTAATTTGTGTTATTGAGATGATTTCTTCAAAGTAAAAACCCAAATTTGATGCTCGATTTTCTTATAAAATCCAGTTTGATTATGAAATAACTCACAATCTTTTCTACAAAATATCAGTGCTGAGAACGAAAAGGTTTAATGTGAATCTATTTAACAGGCTTTTTATGGTCGCATGGTGATTTAAATAAATAAATAATTAAATAAAATAAAATAAAAAACATGTTATATGGCCATTTTTTTCCACAGCTGTTTAAATAAGTTTTTTTTTCTTTTTAGTTGCCAAATAAAATCAGAGTAGCAGAAGACAACAAGCACATCATTCAGGTAGCTGGTGTGTCCTCGGGACAAAGGTTTAACAGTAGTCAGTGATTTTATTTATTAAACGAGTGCCACCGTGTGTTTAAAAGTCAGTACTGCAACAGCTAAAAATAAATAACCCACGGGAGTTGTGGCCAGGTTTCAGAGATGAAAGAAATTAGTTTAGAAAGCCCAGGCGTAACAAAAAACTAATTTATTTGACAGCTAAACATTAGTGATTTATAAAAGAAAGAAACACATAATCAAAACATTAGATATTAGCTAAGTGTTTTTTGTTTTTTTAAAATTGAGGCTTGAAAGTTTTGCTCCAAATAGAAAAAAAAAAGTTTACTGACAATGAGAATAGGCCTATGATTACATTTATTATAAAGGGTTAAGAGTGAATCAGAGATAGACACAATGGTTGTAATTCTTTTAAAAAGCTTCTCACTCCTTCAATGTTTCCTCTGACTTTATTGTAAGTTCATGATGCTAACTTATGGTGCCTTCACTGCTCAAAAACATTAACTTTTTAGATTGTGGCAGTGGAGTTCTAATTTTACGGTTAAAATGGCTAAATTATTCATAAGAAACGTAAAAAAAAATATTAAAGAGAGTAAAAGACAAGATGAACAAAAAGAAATTCATAACAGTTTGTTTTTTTTAATTCACAGATCAAATTTGAATCATTACAGCACAACAGAACGTTGTCCATGCAACAAATCCCTCATCTCTGCCATTTATTACAGTATCGCTCTCAAAAATGGCACAAACACCAAAGATTCAGTTCAGTGGTTATATATATATATATATATATATATATATATATATATATAT
>NW_015118182.1:0-9858 GCF_001443285.1 Poecilia latipinna | reverse complement strand
ATGAAGGAAAAAAGGAGGTCTTACAGGGAAGAAAGAGCTACAGAAATGTAAGATGTGTCACGGTGACCTTTGATGGCGGTGAGAGAGGGAGCAGCCAGAAAACGGCTGCCTCTCACTCCGTCTCCTCCCTGATCCCTCCTGAAATATTTGGACAGAGACATATCAGTTTCGCGATATAAGATGAAAAGAAATAATTGAGATGAAAGCCATTCTAAATTTATCACAGCTGCTTATGTACTCCAGGTGAAAGCTGTCGCCGAGCAACAAACGGAAATTTCCAACGTTAATGTTTATCATAGACCTCATTTAAATGTCCAGGACAGACGTGTTTCTGTAACTTTATATGTAGTGCAGATGTTCGATTCTGGATATTTTTGGTATCGATCTGATGCCATTAAGCACACGACCCGTATCGCCGATACCAATACAGATACTTTTTATCTCAGTTTGATAAATCATCAATCTTCTGACCTTTTAGGTGTTTTTGTTGTTTTTCCTTTGGATTATTTTGTTCAAACCTGGACAGAATTTGAACAAATTTTATCTGTATTTACAAATTACTTTAAGACAGCATTAACAAGATTTTCAACATTGTGTTTATGCTTTATTGCATTGGTACTGTTATCTAATGCAAAAGTTGTGGATAATTCAGATACCCCACTGATTATGGTTATTGGTCTTTTGACATTTTTTTCAAATCCTCTGTAGACCTTCAATACACTTCAATCTACTAAAATGTCAATTTTTATTTCTTTATTTTAGTTATTCCCAAACAAACAAGTAGGCCTGTCACTATAACAAATTTTGCTGGACAATAAATTGTCCTGGAAGTTATTACGATAAACAATAATTTTGTTGTTTTGAGACCATTTTCAAGTAATGTAACGATAATGGCATAAGAATACATTCTCCAAGATCAATAACAAGATCAATAACATCAACTGTTTATACTGCAGTAATTTAGGATGAGTATCAGCAGTGACTGACTGTGCTTTAGTGCTGGTCTCTACTCTTCTACTGAAATATAATCACATATGTCCTCCATGTATGGAGTGACTGTGAGGTATATTAAATTCAACAGATACTTCCTCCAATATCAACGTTTCATGTAAATTTTAAAGATCTTTTTCTCTCAAGTCCCTTTATAATCCAAAAGTTTAAAGCCCTTAGGAGACTTTTCTCCATATTGGACAGAAGACAGAGAGCAATGAGATTTCTTCTGTTAAGTACTTTTCCCTTGATGCCAGACGGCCAGACTGAAGCACATACTGGAATAAAACAAACGGAGATGTAAGAAGTTTCCCTTTTGAAAATCAAAAAGAAAAGTGCAGCATCCTTCTTTTCAGGAAAATTCCTCTTTTGCTTCATCTGTGACTTATCACAGTAAAATAAGATAAACACTGTCTTCTCTCTGTCTTAAATTAAGACCAGAATCCACTGTAGCTAATATGATATGAAATCATTGATAAGCATGCTAAAATATTTCACTTTAAACTTGCAGGAAAATATGTTTTTTACATACTTTGTTAAAACTGTCAGCATGTTGTGAGACAGACATGAGACAAATAATCTGTGGACAGATTGACCTCCACTCAGAGCTTCTGTTGCAGACCGATCAGAAACAACCAATCAGAGTCAGGGGGAGGGTCTTAGTGCTGTCAATCATCCCCATGCACACGCTCCTCAGTGGGCGAACAGCATCCCAGGTAAAACTGTACATTTATCTGCCGTTATATGTGGCTATGCTAACTAGCCTGAGCATTCACTGCAAACTCTGCTGCGGTGAACCAGCTGTAGCATATCAGAGAGAAAGCGGCAGGGTCTGAGCAGCGTGTTCACGAGCTTGATTGACAGCACTAAGACCTGCCTCCTGGCTCTGACTGGCAGTTTTTCACAGACGGCAATAGGAGAAGGCAGACGAGCTCAATTTTTCTCACAGATGATCTATCTCACATTCTTCTGTAATGACACAGTGGCAGCTTAACAGATAAGTAAAAGTTACATACTGCAGCTTTAAGCAAGTATTAGATTAGTGACCTTTAAAATATATGCATAAAACTCTGTCAACAGAGTAAAACCTACAACAATAAATATCTAAAGGAAGAGAGAGAAAAAAAATCCTTCCTTGGGGGCAAAGCAAAAATTTCCCATGCTTTGGATTTCAATCCTGGCTTAAAATTCTGAACATGCTTCCTTTGATCCATCGTTTTCCCTCCCGGCCCCTTGCCGTGGCTGCTAACATCTACATTCACTTCCCCGACCCCACCTGCGCCCTCTCAACACACCCACACTTTGTTCCCCACCTCAGGACGGCGGACCATCTGCGCGGCCACAAAGGCGACCCGCGGCCCAACTATAAAGCCTCCGTTGTTGGTGGCCCGCTGCCCACCGAGCCCCGAGAAGACAATATGTGCCTCCGTTCCCGCTCGGTGACATTCACCACAGCCATACCTGCGTGCAAGACAATCTCCTAAGAATGTCCCTGCCTTTCTGAGGAGCTGCTGTTGTTTGCTGCTCCTGTCTCATACCATTCCCACATGTCTGAGAGGTGCCCACCAGACCTGAGGGAGTATTGGTTTGTAAAACAGAGAGGTGGTGGGGGGGAATACATTTTTCATTCCGATAAGGTTACCTCTCAGCTTTTTTTGCCTTTCAGAATTGCAAAGAAATGCATGAGTGATCTGGCAGACAGGTAGAGGAGTAAGAGAGAGAGAGGAAAGTAATTATGATGGCTGCTGACATCTTGTGAGAGATAGGCAAGGTCTGGGAAAAAAGGTGGGAGGAGGAAGGAAGGAGTAAACTCAGGTGGATGGAGCAGTCAGCCGCAGGGAGGGAGGAGGGAGAGCGGAGGAAAAAGATGGAGGAGCTGGTTTTTGTTTCCTCATCAGGGGGCTGTCAGATTTATAAATAACAGTAATCAATGGCTCAGCTGGCTCTGTCCTCTGCACTAATTGCTTAAAGTGCTTAAAAATCAGCTCATGCATTTTGTTTTCCTGGGCAGCGCAGTCAGAGAGCAGCAACTGGGCTTTTGTCTTCTCCCCTCCAATCTGGTATTTGGACCCGTCTTTTGGTTTTCGGATCCAGCATCGTGTGATTAGAGCAGGCAATGGCGATGCATCAAAGACAGATTAACGTAGGATATTGTTGCTAACGGAGACCATAGCAATGTCAGATTTAGAATATGACTTTTTCACAGCAGTCTGGGCAGCCCGATGTAAATCTGATGAGCGATGTAAATCTGGATGTAATCAATGACTGAAAATTATTATTATAAAGATTCTGAACTTATGAAAGACGTTTGTGTCAGTGAAGCGCATCGTATCACAGTCCCACGGCTCTCGGCTCTGACTTCATATTCAAACAGACTTCTCTCCAGAAGGCTGATGCTACTAGCCGTCGTTTTCTTTTTATCAGCTTCTTCTTGTGATCTTGTGGCAACGCTGCCAGCTCTGAATCATTTTAAAATTGTTCCACAGACGGTGGCGTCCATTGCTAACAAAAAGAGCGCTGCTGTGTGAGGTCAAAGTTCTGCTCCTATGTATGGAAGTCGCTCTGGGCTTGTTAACCGTTCACACAGAAGTCTGACTGCAGTCGCGTTTAGCTGGTAGTATGAACGACAATGCAAAGCAAATCTCATTTCAGCAAAAACTTGGAACTGAGCCTCAAGGACTTGTAAAAGGTTGACCTTTATACTGAGAAGATGAAGGTTGAGGTAGAGCCTGGTGGCAGCAATAAGGGCTCACTTTTCAACTCCATTGTCAGTTAACGGCATCTGAGGCCTCCCAATAGGAACAAACTAATTAACATTTGTTATTAGACAAAAAAAAACAGTACAAATTCATCTCTCTTCTAAACAGTGTCAACACGAGCTGTGTTTCCGTTGATCATCGATAATTTCTTAATTTTACATTTCTAAAATAAATTTATTTAATGGAATCACGCTTGTTTGGAAAAAACTAATTTTCCGATAAAAAGCTTTGGCGCTAGGAAGAGTTGGTCGGGGTGTCTGGCCGTATTGCAAAACTGGCTTATTTCTCATGACATGAGTCACATGATCGACAGCCGGATGTTGCTGCCCATGACGAAGAAGACCACAGGATGCAGTTGGAGGATGATGGTCAGGCATGTCTATCAATGACTGATCTCGTAAACAAGCTTATTCACATGTGATTTGGACTGACGTTAAGCAGGCAAACTTCTCCAATTTGCAATACAGGTGAATAAAGTTTGTTTAATTGGGTTTGGTGTGTGACAGTTTCATTGTTGTAAATCTTATCTTCACAGCAATGTATTTGACTGACATGATGACAGTCCAACAGTGTCGAATTTTATCACCAGTTGGCCCTTTTCCAGTGTTTCCGTCAGTCTTTGTCTGCAGCTGCCTACAGCAGCAGGTCCCATGGGGCCGTCAAGCCGTGCAACATACCAATGCTTCTACGTTTTACTGCATACCCTTCTGCCGCCCATCAATCCTCTACCCTTTCATTCTTAAAGCAACAACATTGGGAAGAACCCTTCATGTACAACTTTTTTATTTGGTGAAATCTCCCACATGTGGTGAACTCACCACAAGTGGAAAAGAAAAACCCGTTTTATGGCTTTTCTGTGTGACTTTGCTCTGGTTCCGACAGGCCTCTTCAGGTTGACCAGCAGTCATCTCTTTGGACTATGGGACGAAGCCAGAATTTCTGGAGAGAACTCATACATTCAAGCCTGAACACACAAACTACATGCAGAAGGGCTGCAAGTCAGGAATTGAACCGAGGACCTTTTTTACTCCAATAGCACAGGGCTAACAACTGCTTCACCATACAGCACCGAATCTCACTCCAATGGATGTGTTTGTACTCCCAAACATCAAACATGGTGTAATTGATCATTGTACTCCGATGTAGTTTCATTTGATATGGTAGACTGTATCCACTGCCTTCACATCAGCCTCTCTGTAACTGCTCTGTTTGACTCTTAATAATCTTATTCTTCCTCAGAAACGCAGCAGTAGCCTTAAATGTGCGGTTTGCACCATGTGGGGAAAGCGCAGGCAAAATGGTGGCATTTTCTATTTCAATATTAAGCAAAGAAAAGGCAAAGACAGGCTAGAAATGAGATGATAAAGCAATCTGTGACCTTTAAGCTGCAGTAAACTGTGACATTTTCATTTAGAATTTAAAGAAGCCAACAGGTTATCAGGTAGTTGTTCCAGAGCTGAGGAGAATAACAAAGTAAAAGCTGCCTGCCATTGTCACATTTTGGCAACAGAGAGCAAAGATGACCAGGGGTCTCATTTATAAAGCCTGCTTGTGCTCCAGAAGGGGCCTGAAAGTTGCTCAACGCCACTTTCCACGCAGAGATTCTGATCTATAAAACCCAAACCTGACATGAACATGGTTGGTCCCTCGTGCCACCGCTGACCCCTTCATACCGTACAGTCGATCATGTTGTTTTGGAAACAGAGGAAATGGTGACACAGATGGGAAATTGAAACTGAAGCCAAACTTCATCATGATTTCCTCAGACCTTTAATCACATATTGAATATCAGCCACAGACCGACTACCATAAGCATTCAAAAACACAGTGTGATATAAGCTTGCGCTGCTGAGCCATTGCTACTCTATGTATTAATATTTTTTTATATATGCTGTATATGTACACATCCTCTGTTTTGTGTTTGAAGATGAATCTCCATAGTTGGATGACTGATACTCAAAACCCTTTCATGCATGATTTTTTTTCCCCAAAGTGTTTTTGAGTTTCTTAAGGAATTAAAATTTTGCTATTTTTTTTTCTAGGTGATCAATTGTAATTTTCTCCAAATACAAAGTTATTTGGAAATACATCAGTAGTATTGTTCTTTAGGCTTGATGTCACAACATTTTTTCTTTTTTAACCTTTAAAAATTTTCTACAGTAGAAGGAAGGACAGGGTTTTGTCTGTCAATGTTGGATTTAACAAAAATTTTCTCGCAATTGCAGTGGATGGCCAGTAGTTGGCAGTGTATTGTATGACGCACTAGCGTCCACTTCAGTGGTCTGTATGCATTTCAAACATAAAAATCCACAAGAAACACAAGAAAATGGCTTTTAGACATCTGTCCACTGTAGTGACTGCGATGCATGAAAGGGTTAAATCGAACTGACGTCTGAGTGAAGGCGTAGATGGTATAAGATTCTTTTATTCTTCCAACTTCTCATCTTCATCCAAAACATTTGTTCATGTCAACGTGTATCATATGACGTGTTCATTTTAAACAGTAATGAATGAAACAAATAAAGTAACTCCACATGAGGACCTTCCAAATAAACAACAAACACCCAAGGGCCTGAATCCAAAGTTGCTACGCAGGGAGCGCTTGTTCACAGCTGGACGACTTCAACTGGCTGCTTGAATGAGAGGCTTAAGCTTTGAAGATAAAGCTTAAGGTAAGCTTTAAGATCACTGTTTGTGTATCCACTGATTTTTATAGCAGAAAACTGGCAGTGGAGGAAAAGAAAGGCAATCGCAGCAACAAGCCTCAAAGAAGAAACGCTACTGCATGTAAAACGGAGCTCGAAGGACGACAGGATACAACATTTTCAAGAAAAGGAACAAAGAACAACACCGAGCATGAACGCTGACCTGTGTTGTTTTCTTTAGGTGCTTCAGCACCAATCGCTCAAAGGATCTCATGACTAATGATGAATAATTTACTCTGGCAATGTTGTTGTCTTTTTGATGGTCTGCTTCTCCCCAACGTTGTGCTCCATCTGCGTCACGCCGAAAACATCAAACAGCGAAGCGAAGCTGGTCCTCGGACGTCTGCAGCTGCTGCGGGTAAAGGAAAAAGTAGCCGTATCTTTTCCTCTCACAGAGACTGGCAGTGAAGAACAGCATCAAAGTTTATTGGGTTAATCTTGTTGGATTATAAATTGGCTTTGGAAATGTCACAACAAAACACCTATTATATTTTGACATTTACAAGCTGGCCTGAGGTCAGAGAAAGACGAAAGGTGACGATGTGATCAGGGTGGAGACGATCGGACACACTCACCACCAAAATGACTAAATGTATTGGCTGCTATATGGACTAAGCTGACATTATAATGGGGAAGCTAAAAGATCATAAAGTCATGAAACGAAGTGACAAGCCTTACTGCTATGGAAGTGCAAAGTTTCTCACTAAACCTAAATTTGGCATATTGATGAGGAAAGTTAGGGTTCAGTGAAGGTCAGTGGCGAGCTCATTGCTCTTTCTTTTCTTATTAAAAAAGTGAGTTTACTCTCCTTTATTCAGGACGTTTAATGAAACATTCTGTAAAAGCAGTATCGGTTATGAGTTTGCAAAATGTTAAGAAATCTTTGCAGGGACACAAGGCTAAAAGTCAGTCAGGAATCCCCGTCGCACAGACTGCTGCCTGATTGGGCATTATCTGTGGAGTATCGCAAACCAGAATATTTAGAAAATTTTTGTTTCTCATTTCAGAAAGTTCCAAACTTTAAAGTCACTTCTCTAAGCAAGTCACTTCAAATGTCTCATAATATCAGACTAATAAGTTAAGATTAAGTGTTGCTGTTCATCTGAGAATAATTGCAGATGTCACTTTTTACAGTGAATACTAACCCCCCAAAAAATGTAAAATTAATACATTTAGAAGAAATGAGAGGAAACTGATGCATAGAAACAATACATTTCTATGCACAATAAACACACAGGTTCATCCAGTGACCAGCAGGTTGCAGGTTTGACCCCCTGCTCTGTCTGTCTCAGTTGCACAATTAGAAGTCATTTATTTATCAAATCTGCATTTACAATACATGAGCAACACCAGATTTTCAAATAATGAAATGATTCAGACAACTTGTTAGTTTTGGCATTAGACCAGACTTTTTCTGCTTCAGACGAGTTTGAATCAGCAGAATAATTTCTATTTGCTGAATGGTTGAATAATTAGAGAATTTTCAGAAATTGTTTACTGCTTTCTTCAGATTTGAAGCTTGAATATTTTCCTGCATACTCTTTACAGTACGAATATGTAGATATTTTGCACATCACTTCGCAGGCTTCTTGCACCAACTTGCTGGGTTTTGTTTTTATTCCTCCGGACAGAACCAGAGGAATTAAGTCAGGTTTTGGGCTTTGCTCATAATTTCTCTGGGACGAAGATCTAGACGTCGTGACGGCCTCTTCGGCCGTTGACTTTACTGCCCTCTGCACTTTGGTGGTACATTTTGGGTCATTTTCCAACTAGAAGACCCATTTGTGCCAAATATACAACTTCCTGACCGATGCCTCGAGGCATTGCTTCACTATTTCTACATAATGGTTTTTTCCCCGTTGTGTCATTTATTTTGTAGATTGCTCTGGTCCATCCTGCAGCAAAACATCCCCAACAACCTGATGCTCCGTCTAACCAGGGTCTCCCTTTTCCCACCACATTCAGACGGATCTCTAAAAATAAAAGTGCATGAAAGACTGAAGACTGCCTCTTCATTATTATTACTATTTTTTGGTGTCAGAAACTGTATCATAAAACCTTTGATCTATTTGACATGATTGCTTCAAAAGAAAAAAAAAAGCAATTGTTGAGTGAAAAAAATATTTTTGGTCATAAATATTTTCATTTAAAAACGTGTAACTAAATTCCCCAGAAGGATGGCATTAAAACAGCGGGAGTGAGGAATCTCCCTGTGCCTCCGCAGATGTTGAAGTTCTGAGTTAAATGCAGTGTTGAAGTCGTGACTGATCTTTCCCCCTCCATCTCTCTTTGCGAAAGGAAACGCTCGCAGCCAAATCAAGCTCCCAACAATGCTGAGGCCGCTTTTCTACAGATCTGTTCTGCTGTCAAAAATCCAATAAAAAGAAAAAGAACAAAACCTACAACGCACCCCAGAGGGCTTAGAGGGCCAGACAACATCTCTTATCTCCTCTGTTTTTCCTTTTCTTTCTTTGTGTTTTCTTTAGAATTTCCTTTCATCCTGCTTTTATTGTTCCTCCTGATGTTTAACCCTCCTTCTGATGCGACCCCGTCTCTATCGGCCTGCCCTTTCTCTTAGGAGTTACACTTTCAGTACCAGGCTCTGTAAGTTATTCATATAAAATGTGTCTCCTTATGTCTACATTTACCTTATCTAAGTATGAGAAAAAAAAAAAAATCTAAACTAGAAAAGCACTGGGTAGATCTATGCACTAAACAATCTAGCCAGTGTTCTTTAGTTACTGTAGCTGCCCTTAAAAATTGCACAAACTGGATTTATGAAAATAAAGTCATTTAATGGAAACTCCAATTCTGAAAAAAAAAGAAAAAACTCACGTTTTTTGTAAAAATGAGTTTTTGTGCCTGAATCAGGTGGATTTTTGGATGTGTCATTATTTGTGTATTTCAATGGGAACACTTCTTTCTTTTTTACATCACAGGAGTCATATGATCAGCCAGATGTTATTAGAGAAAAAGATGACAAAACATTTGTTCACTCGTCATGTGAACAAACTTGTTCATGTGTTTTTAACTGTGGATATTTATTGGAAACACCGCAATTGAAAAATTGTTGTTTTTTCCCCCAACTCTAACAGAAAAACAATGTTTTATGTAGTGACTCTGGTCATAAGCCTGACTCAGTGAAGGTGGAAAAAAAACTAAATTGATATAGAAGTTGAATTGCATTCCAAAAGCATCTGAAACTTCGGCCACTTTCTCTGTTATTACAATCATAATCTTCTCTGTAATTTATCAGGATTCTATGAGACCAGCACAAAGCTTTCCATACCTGTTCAGTGTAAGGAAAATATGATTGAAAATGAAACATGCAGAGTGTGTTTGCATTGAGCTGTACTAACAACAGATTCTCAATTGGATTAAGATCTAGACTTTGGACTATTAAC
>NW_015118181.1:5978-9861 GCF_001443285.1 Poecilia latipinna | reverse complement strand
TTCTATTATGTTTATTTAACTTTCAAGTTAATTTATTGATGATGACTCTCGACAAAGTTCATTTTCGTTTTTGATACCTTTCACGAGTTCTAGTCCAGTATTTGTTTATGTCATTAAAGAGAATGCATTTTCTAGGAAATGCAGTTCGGATTGACAAAAACAAACAAACAAACAAAAAAAAAAAAAAAGGACATGTCAGGGAAGGAAACATTCTTCTTAAGTTCAAGCAAAAAAATTAAGGTTTTAATCCTGATGCTAGGAAAGTTAAGAGTAACCCGTTAGTTTACAATCAATTCTCTAAAAACTGTAAAACCATCATCTTCCAAAACCAAACCAGTTGGTGACATTTTAATAAGTTGCTGAAAATTTTCAATAGATTCATAAACTGGAGAGAGAGAATAAAAAAACGTCATGAGCGAGTCATTCCCTCAGAAAGATGCGGTCTCCATTTTGGTCTGATTTGACTATGACTTGGCTGCACTTTACCATCTTGTTATTCATTAATTTCAGGACGTCTTTGTTTTTGAATGTGTAAACTCTGTTTCCGAATATTAAACTGATCCACACGAAATGGAAAGTGCACTCTGCACCAGATGCTTCAGCAAGTAAGACCTGAACTTATTCTTACTTACTGTTAAATAATTTGTACTTGTTTCTGATATATTAGGCTGTTACACCCTCTTATATGCAGCATGTAGATGATGGGAACAGTATTATTTACTGTATTCATTTGAAAGGTTTTTCTTTTCACCTTTTTCTCTAGTTTGTTTGTGCAGAAGAATTGTTGAGCTGCAGACAATGATGAAAGTTTTGTTCCTCGTTCTGTGTTCAGGTAAGCATTGTTTTATTTGTCTTAATTTAAATCACGTTTGTGTTTGAGCACAAATATTTTATCTTACATATTTTTTTTTTTGTCGGATTAATAATAAATTTTGCCTGCAGTAATTTTAGTCGCTTTCCCTGTAAGAACCGCCTCGCGGTGAAAATGTGCACAAACCAATTAACTTTGCACAAGAAACATAGAATATACCTTACATTTCATCTTATAGAAGTGAAGCTCCTGTAAACAAACTTATTTATAGTACATTATTGTCTTTTTGCAGGAATTTTGCAGTTTTCATTAGCTGCATACCGTCTGCGATACTTTAATGATTATCCAGAAGAGAGACTGAACTGGACTGACGCAAAACAATACTGTGTTGAAGAGGGAGGATCATTACTGAGTCTGCATGATGAAGAGGAGGAGAGGATGATATTTAATTACACTAACCCCGGACCTGGGTTTTGGATTGGCCTCAAGAAGAAGGATAATTATACTCTCTTTTGGTCAAATGGAGAAATTGTCAACTTTACCAAGTCAACAGTAAACATTAGTGATGTAGATCAACTCTGTGAAGCTTTTGAAAACGGTTCATGGAAGGGTGTTAAATGTTCAGAAGAAAAAGCTTTCATGTGTAAAAGTGGTAAGTATAAGCCTGCATTTTCCTTTTTTCTGAAAAAAAAATTACTAATAAAGTTAAAGGAAGATAAATGTTGAGGGATAACATAGTAATAATTAGTGCTTTAACTAATGCAGGTACTCCCCTTTAATATGATAAAATTAATTTTTATCATATTAATCAATACATAAGTAGCTTTAATAAAAGTAAAATAAAAAAAAGAAAAGCTGGTTCTAAGTCAGATCCACTTGAGCCACGTCAATCATCATGGCGGTAACATGTGTTACAAGTCCTGGGTGTCAGAACTGCTGTAACACAATCTGAAGAGAAAATAAACAAGGAGTCAGCAATGATGACCAGCGCTGCTGTTGACATCCAGATTGCGTTTGTTTTTTTTTGTTGTTTTTTTTGCTGTCTTGTATGAGTAACCAAACTGAGCTCAACCTCTGTAACTATGGTAACTCAACAATCAAACAATGAATATTATTCTTTGCACTTTTACAAAGTAAACTTGACAATCCCTTTGAAACCACTTTGAATCTCTTAATGTATCACCTGAAATTATTGAGACAGTTATAGTCGATAATACCGCTCCTGTCCCCACCTCAGGAAAGCACTATAAATACAGACAGATCAACATGCCGAACTGCAAATGATTAAAAAAAAAAAACTAAATACTGTGGTGGCATTTTTAGGTGCACCACACATGGACATAAAAAGTAACATAAATATAACATCCATATCAGCTCCTTAAAAACAAAGAAGTGATGCGTACATTTTACTCTTGCTATTTCAATAAACCTATTACTGTTCATTTCCTGTTATAAAATATATTTCTTATTATTAGGGCTATCATCTAACAAGACACCAATTTAAAAAAAATGTAAATAGTAGTGAGTGAGAGTTGCTTCTTCCAGGGAAAAAAGTTGTCCTTCAGAGTTAACCCACTTTATGTTGCATATAATGAAGACTTGGAAAACACAGATAAGCTCCTGTACACACTGAAAGCTGGAAAAAATGTACTGATACGCAAAGGAGTTAAATTTTAAAGTGCCAATCCTGCACTTAAAAACACTGGTCAGTGTTATTTTGGTGAAACCCAATAACCCTAAGTCAATATTTATCTTCTTATGGATTTAACAGTTCAGTTCTATTCAATCAAGTTTATCATTTTGAAGTGTAAATTTACACACGTGCTCACTTGAATCTACTTTCTTTTTGTTTTTTCTTTACCAGGTGAAAATTTCGTCCTTGTAGACGATGTTGAGAGAAACTGGTGCCAGGCAAGGCAACACTGCAGAACACATTTCAACAATTTAGCGAGTATCATGGACGAACAGCAAAATGAAGACCTGCGACAAAAAAGTCGAGGAAAAAACGTTTGGATCGGGTTTCAGCATGACAAATATGAATGGGCAGACAAAAGTTGTTCAACATTCAGAACTATTAGTGATAGTTCTGACACATGTGTCTCTTTACATAACAATGGGAATGAGCTTAATTGGATTCCACTTGGGTGCAGTAATGTAAAACCAATCATTTGTTATAAAGGTTAGCTATAAATTTAATACATTTACTGGCAAATATTGTTATTGAGAAAATTTAGAAATGTTGTAATGCAGAATTAGAACAAATATGCACATTCATCTTAGACATTAATAAGCGAAGCAGTAAAGTTCCAAGAGAATATCAGTGCTATGTTATTGAGAAATAGTGTGACATAAATTTACCTTCTAGGCTCAATTAGATCCAGTAAAGTAAAGTTTAACATGTCATAATTTGGAGTTTTAATCAAATACACAAATAATCAATCCCAAATGCTAAAAATGCATCATCCTATTTCCAGACACTGTCAGCACAATTTATAGACAAGCTAAAGATTAGCATGCAGCAAAGGATTAAAAGAATTGCGTTGATGATCTAGGCGAGCCTTTCACTTTCTGTGAGTCTTATTTGTGTTTTTTGTCTTAATTTTCAGGCAATGTGAGAATCATAGTAATCAAGGAGCCCAAAACTTGGGAGGACGCCCTGAATTACTGTGAAGCCAGACATTCACGCTTTCTATGGATTGAGGATGAGGAGGACCAGAAAGCTGTTGGACAGTGGCTAAATTTCACTGTCACTGGTTCTTTGAAGCATTTGTGGATCGGTCTGAGGCAGAGTTCTGTCTTTGGGTTCTGGATTTGGAGTGACCGAATTGCAAACTATAAGAACTGGGAGAATGGAAAACAGCCTGAGATGGCTTTGTTCCGTCACTGTGGTGTGATTGATGCTAAAATCTTCGAATGGAGTGGTGAAGATTGTAAGCTTATGTTACCTTTCCTCTGTGAAGAGGATATAATATACATGAAGACCTAAAATTACAGCTTCATTCAACAGCTGAAAGCCTAATGATGTCATGTTACCACTTCCATCCATCTGTCTGTTTCTCTCTCTCTCTCTGT
>NW_015118181.1:0-861 GCF_001443285.1 Poecilia latipinna | reverse complement strand
AGTAAAAGTGAAGCATTTCACTCAGAAAACCAGCATGTCTATATTTGGTGACCCACTGACGGGTTGCTGAAATATTGCTCAGGATTAGACTTTTTAGTCCAGCACAATCTACAAGTGCTCAACTGGATTGAGACCTGACAAATTTGGGGGCTAAACTGATACCATAAACTCATCACTCAGCTTCTAAGATCCTCTTTGAACCAATATTGTTTTGTGGGTAGTGTAAAAGTAAACTCCAAGTGAATGACGAGACTCGATGTTTCCCAGAACACTTTTCAATCTCACACTGTCTTCACTGGTTTGCATTTTGGTACCATCTGTCTCCTCTGTAAGCTCCATCCTTATGACAACATGATTCATTACAACTGCCCACGTTCTTCAGGTGCTTTCTGATTTGGACAAGGGTCTGCATGGACACTCTGACCGGTATGCTGCTCCACAGCCCAGTACTCGGCAAACTTTGATGCATTATGTATTCTAAAACTCTTCTCCCAGACGCACCAAGGAGCTTCTTCAGCAATCTGAGCAACAGCAGCTCATCAGTTAGACCAGGCGGCACAGGCCGGCTCCCCTCCTCCATGTTTCAATAAATATAGCTCTGGTTTACTACCATTCCTTCTTTGGAGGCCACTCCAAAACTGAAAGACTCGAGGATGTTCATATATATGCATTTTATTTTCATTGCAAGTCTCTTAATTTCTGTACGAAATGAATGTGGCTGCAGTCTTGCCTTGTTAAAGGATGAAAATGAATGAATCCATGAGCCTTATTTTGCACTTGCTCACTTACCTTTTCCAGAACATTCAACCCGGCACGGGGAAAAAAATGTTATTTGTTGATTAGTTTCTCCAGCTAAAAACA
>NW_015118180.1:6539-9862 GCF_001443285.1 Poecilia latipinna | reverse complement strand
ATAAGGTTTGAGTTGAATGGATTTAGTCCTGTGTTTACTTTACTCCACAAAAACCTGGTTAAGTCCAATTATTTTAGTTATTAAAATAAATGTATTATTTGTTAAAATAAAATAAAGCTAGGTGTTAAATGGGGGATAGTATGTAAAATTGCCATTTTTGAGTTTTAAAGCATTTTGTCCTGTTTGAGAATATTAATTTCTCAAACATGCATTCCTCAATGTCTTTAAAAAAATATGTAGCTTTATGTAATTAAAGCTAAAGTTTAATCTGTAATATCTTCATAACAAATTTATGTCGATCAGTAAAAGTGTCATGATTTATTGAATGACACTTTATGACAACAATCATAAATATTCATGAAGACTTACAGGTTCATGACAGGTGTTATGTCATGTTTATGACGGTGTCATGATGACAGTCTTATTCAAAACCCACCAAGTAAAGTGTTACCGAACAGACTGTTCTGGCTAATACCAAAATAATATTTTCAAGTTGGATGAAACAGCTGCATAATGTATGTGCTAAAGGTCAAATCCAGCTGTTTTTGTTCACTACATTATACTCTGTGTTAGTAAATTTTTTTCTGTATAATTGGTGTCATAATTTAGGTAGATATTGCAAAATAATCTCACACAGACTCACAACGCAGAGTACAATTAAACACCTCTGTGAAAAGATAGATGGATGTGTCACACTTTATTTTACAAAAATACGATAACACAGGATGTCCAGTCAGTGAACGGTACAAATAAAACAGGATGTGTCAGAGTGGGTGGGCGAGTTCATATCTATATCAGTCTGCATTTTGAGATAGGATAATTAATGTGTGAATAAATCTAAAAGCAAACCTACAATTGTGTTTATTTTCTCAGTTTAAACCTTAAAGCTTATTCATCTCAACAACAAACTTCAAAACCTTAAAAGTAATTGTTTTTCTTGAGGTTAATCTTTATGTAGTTTTAATATGTATTAATGTACGGTGCTATTTTTGCTCTATGTGTGATTCAGTTGTATGTTTGCTAAACGCAGGTAAAGCCTCTGTTGTTTACTACCAACACCTGATCCAGAAAGCAAATTGCTTTGCTAACATGTCAGTGCAACTTTTCTTCTTCTTCTGAGTTTTCCCAGGAGGATTGAAGGCAATTTTCTGTGATGAAAATTCTTTGAAAAGAAAACTGCTCATTACGTGGCTCCATTGATTTAGACATCTAACCTGAGTCGGCATAGATTACAAATCAGACCAAAAGACTTGATTTGATGATGTTATCAGAAAGCGATGGGCACAACACATGGTGGCAAGTCTTTGATCTCACCAGTTTTAATAAAACATAAAGAAGTGTCTGATCAAGAGAAGCAGCATCAGAGGCTTTCTCATTTGAATTTGTAAACAAGTCTGGGGAAAATGGATCAGCTACAAATGAGTGTTTGGGTAAAAGAAAAATATAAATAATGTGCAGAATATTGAGAAGCATTCAAATAATAAAAAAGCACATTATAAAAAGAGTTGGTGGAAATATTCGCTGCTCTCACTTGATCCAAATTTATTACAGGTTGCCCCCTTTGGACTACAGGAAATGCTTTTCAAGATTGGTATTTGTGTGTCTCTAACCCAACATTATTATAGTTCTAGTTGCCCCACTCAGCTTCTCAGAGGCAACACAGCAGAAAGCTGCAAAAATCGATGGCAGTTTGAGTCACAAGAGGTCAATGGGACTGTAAGCGGTACAACAATAAAATTACAACCATTTCACTTTAAAATGTTGCTACTGATAGCTTCAATGGAAAATCTATCAGTGCTGCATGTAACGGCTGATAGAACAGGATAAGACATCTTGTAATCTTCTAGTCATTGACTGCTCTGTGCAGCCTCCCTATCTATAGTCTAAAAACTATGTAAGACCATCTATTACATGAGAATCAGTTGTCTGTAAAGCCGTTGGCTTTTTCCAGTCATAACTGTGACAATGTAATGCAGACCTACATTTTTTTTTTTTGACGGATTTCGCATATCACGGGTTATTTTCGGAACGCAACCCCTCCAGCCCCCCCCAAAAAAACAAGGGTTCGCTGTAAATGTAATGTTTACTTCATTTTTTTCTACAGCAGGAGAAGTTTTGTCAAAAAACCCTAACAGGCTAAATTTCAAAATGTTGTAAAAACTTTTTTTAAATAAAAATTTGTGGGAAAAAAAACAGTCCATGCATCCTCATTCCAAACACATTCACTTAAATTTTCACTTTATGGTACATGTTCACATTATTTATTGACTGTATATGAAATATATTTTAAATTTAACTGAAGATATGAAATAATACAATATATAATATTCAATAAAATACATAGACTTAAATCTTATTGTATGGACTACTAGGTCATCAAATCACTACGTTGCCTGTAGGAATTTTTAATGTCCAGCAGTTGTCAGTATTGAGTGACACAGTATCGACACAGAATCCACAAAGTTTGCTATGTGTCAAAACGATACATGACGCCTCATCTACCCATCATTACAGTCATTCCCTTTTTTTATTTTTGTCTTTAGGTCATAAATTTAACTGCTAGGCCCAGGATCAGGTCGCTCCAAACTTTTCTTTGAGGTTCCGGAACTCATATTTTCAGTGGGACGTCTCTCCACTGGCTTTTTTGTAGAAATGCTAAAAACCACTTCCTTCCCTTGAATAGTTACTTTGTTTCTTTAGGCACGAAAAAGAACAAAAATACCACTACCTTCCGATAGTTGCTTTCTTTATTTTCTCATTTGGAGGTGAAAAATAATTTAAAATACCCAATCTCTGCCTTTTAGATACTTTCTTTTTTTAAAAGTGAAAAATGATTAAAAATACCCACAATCTGCCTTTTCAATAGCTACTTTCTTCACGTAAAGGTGGAAAAAGAATAAAAACACCCACTATCTACTCTTTAGATAGTTAACTTTAGTTCACTAGCAGTCAGAGCCTGTCCCAGCAAATATGAAGAAAAAAAATAAATAAACAATTGAAAGAGTTCTCACCCGATAAATTTATTGAGGTTCTTTTGGATCCAGTCGGTCTGCAGTCGCAGAGACGAGATCTCGGACTCCCTCGTTCTATTTGGAAGTGGACTGAAGACAAACTCCTCAGGTTGGTCGATGCATCCGATCTCCGGTCGCCCTCAACCTCTCCAACTCGCTGGATCCTGTTTGTGACCCCAAAGTCCATTCCAATCACATAGTTTGATAATCTACTTGGTTACAGGACAGACAGCAGACTGGACAGCAGGCACACGTGTCTTCTTCACTAAGAGCCAGGACAGACAAAAGAACAATTCAATGACTTCCTTGTAA
>NW_015118180.1:0-1398 GCF_001443285.1 Poecilia latipinna | reverse complement strand
TCATCTGGAATCAGCTGCCGGTGCGTCAGCCTGTCAGAGCTCTCTTCCGAGATCCTCTATAGAAAAGACCACTCACACTGACCCGAATCCTAACAGTACCCCTCCCTCAATGACCGCCACCTGGCGGTCTGGACGACCCAGAAACCCTGGAGGCGTGGAACTTCCTAAGAACGGACTCATCTAAAATGAATGACCTAGGGACCCAAGAGCGCTCTTCTGGGCCGTAACCCTCCCAATCTACCAGGTACTGGAAACCCCTACCCCGACGACGGACATCCAGTATTTTATTAATGGTATAGGCTGGACCCCCATCGATGCAACGGGCCGGGGGTGGGGGGTTAATAGGAGGACAAAGGGGGGAGGACTTCACAGGCTTGAGCAGGGAAACATGAAAAACCGGATGGACCCTCAGGGAAGATGGAAGCTTGAGCCGAACTGCCGAGGGGTTCAGAACAGCCTGGATCTCAAAAGGGCCCAGAAACTTGGGAGACAATTTTTTAGATGCAGCTTTGAGGGGAATGTCTTTTGCCGAAAGCCAAACCTTCTGACCGGAGCAATAAACAGGTGCTGGTTTTCTTTTTCTATCAGCAAAACGGCGGTTCTGGGCCGCCGTCCGATTCAAAGCTGCAGTAGCCTCCCTCCAAATGCGCTGACACTTACGGATATGGTGTTGAACAGAAGTGACAGCATTCTGAGGCTCGTCTGAAGGGAGAAGGGGAGGTTGATAACCCAGAGAACATTCAAACGGGGACAGACCCAAAGCAGAGGAAATGTGGCAATTATGGGCATACTCAACCCAGGGCAGATGGGAGGACCACGATGAGGGGTTGGAGGAACACATACAACGAAGCGTAGATTCCATCTCCTGATTCATGCGCTCTGTCTGCCCATTGGTCTGGGGGTGGAAACCAGAAGACAAGGATACTTTAGCCCCGAGCGCGCCACAAAAATCTTTCCATACCTTGGAGACGAACTGGGGCCCCCGATCAGACAGGATTTCCGTAGGAATCCCATGGAGCCTGAAAACATGTTTGACAAGCAAAAGAGCAGTTTCCTTAGCCGTGGGCAATTTTCTAAGGGGCACCAGATGACAGGCCTTGGAGAAACGATCAACAATGGTAAGTATGACCGTGAACCCCTTAGAAAGAGGCAGACCGGTAACAAAATCGAGAGCCACGTGGGACCAAGGACGTCCCGGAACAGGTAAACGAACACGAACTGATCCAGAAAATCACGCAGCACGTCATTAATGAGAGATTGGAAAACCGCTGGAGCGTTCGTCAGACCGAATGGCATAACCAGATATTCAAAATGGCCCAACGGAGTTTTGAACGCGGTTTTCCATTCATCCCCTTCCCGGATGCGGACAAGATGGTAAGCATTTCGCAAATCCAATTT
>NW_015118179.1:8158-11000 GCF_001443285.1 Poecilia latipinna | reverse complement strand
GTGTGCGTCGTTTTTTTGTTTTTTTTAACCCCCTATGGTGCGCAGAGTTCAGGAAAGGTAACGATGGGGAAAAGGCAGACTGACATAAACCTTTTAAAACAACGGAAATAATTTTGGTATTCTGATTATTGAAATTTAAAAGCACTGTGGTGCCGTTGTTCTATCACACCCGTTTCATACCGGACTACTTACAGCACCGGTGTTAACTCTATAAAATGAACGCTCTCTATCGTGGTATCACCCATGGAGGGATTTCTTTATTTAAATGGGTTAATTTTTCAGAGGGATACACAGTGAAGGTATCGTGATTTTAATAATTACATGTTTATAAGAGCCATTTTCTGTTGTCATTCCATGGAAGCGTGCAGCCTTCAAACAGAAATAAAACACTTTTTAATATAAGTTGCTACTTTGACATGATCACAGACCTGCCAAAACATATGTACAAAAATAGCAGACAAAGTGAATCACAGCAACGTCATCAGCCGGTGTAACGCTAAACTGAAGCGGTGAAGCTACCAATAGCAGAAGCGGAGCTGCGCCAAGAAGTTACAAACACTGAATAGAAGGAGAGCTGCCATCGATACCGCTGCAGCCAAGCATGTTTTAATGTTACACAATACAGTTTTAGCAAGTTGCTCAAAGTCTAAACTGGTATTGTTGTGATTGTGAGGTGTAAAGTTTACCTTCGACCAAACGCCCCCAAAGGAATCCCAGCACCCCCCTTTTGTAAAAATTCCCGCCAGCACCCCCTTCCGTCCTCTGAACACCCCCCGGGGGGCTGTACCGCCCACGTTGAGAACCGCTATGCTAGATTAAAATTGGAGGGAAAAAACAATTTGCCTGTCTTTAAAATATGTTTAATATTAAAGGCTAACATTACAGTAATGGAGTTTCATAACTTTAGCTAACATTAACTTAAAGCAAGGTAGGATTGGCTTGAATTGCTCATAGCTAACATTACAGAGAAAGAGAACATAGTCAATGTTATTTTCTCAAAGAAAATGTAAAGTTAATAAGACACATACCTCATATGTATTAGGTATCAAACTTCGGCTTCTTTTTAAACAGGAGGTCTGGCCGTTATAACCATAGACATAATATATGCTTATATTATGTCTATGGTTATAACNTCACTAAGCTTTATTACACGGTCAAATGATTTAATAACAGACTCATTAACAATTTCTTTTACATCAACTAAAGTGGAACAAGTAGCACCAGTTATGAATATGTCATTAAGTGTTATTACAGTGTCATTAATATTATCTCTTACCTCAAGTAAAGTGAAACAAGTAACAACAGTTATGACGAAGTCATTAAGTGTCATTAATATTAACTTTTACCTCAAGTAAAGTGAAACAAGTTAAATTGAAACTAGTAGCAACAATTATAAAGATGTAATTTAGTATTACAGTGTCAAATGCTATGCTAACAGAGTCATTGATATTAAGTCTTACCTCAAATGAAGTGAAACATACTGGACTACTTATAACTACCATCATAACTGTAGAACAAACCCTTTGTACATTGGAATAAAACAAAAGATAACTTGTTCTAAGATAATAGAGGGCTTAATGTCTGGTCAGTATATTGTTACTCTGAAATACTGATTGAAAAACTAAAACAGAATTACTTATTCTTTAACTTAAGAAAATAGGTTCTTTCAACAGTAACATTTTTTGCTTTGATTATGTCAGCCATCTCCTTCGTAATAGTCTTCCTGTAATGCTCTGAAAACAGGAGATCTTCTTCTTGTCTTCATTTCCTGGAAGCAGCTCTTTGAAGGTGTCCAGAAATGCTCAGAAATTACAGCTGTTCTTGCAATAGTTAATCATGGCGAAAGCCTTTTCATGAATTCAAACTTGGTGACAAACTTCTGGACATCAAGGTCGGTGATGACTCAATTCATTGTGGTCACTTAAAAAAAGAACAAAAACAAAAAACAATGTCATCATATTCCAGCATTTATTTAAATACCATTTCAAAAATGTCCCTTGCTGCACACTGTCAGAATGGTAGACTGGCAGACAAATGCCTAGTTAACATGACTGGTTGTTATAAAGTGCAATACAATTATTTCTTAATACAAGTGGAATAATAACTGGAGCTGAACAAAATTATTCTGATCAAATATTTGTCTGGCAGAAGTTCAGACAGATTGCCACTGTTATTCAGAAAGCATCATTTAATGCATAGTTTTAGGCACATGATAGAGGAAGTCTGGGAACTTCGGCTTACTTAATGAGCATTCTAAATTATTTCTAACTAGATACTCGAACTTATGGTTGTTTGCAAGAAGCTTATTAATAAATAAATAGATTTAACACCAGTTTTTAGTTGTCTAAAACATAACTTATTAACTCAGCTGGTGAATGTTGATCCCTACTCCCCATTCCCCACTTACCTGGCTGTCCCACCACACCCATTTTCATGGTGGAAATATTAACACAAAAACGACTTACCTAATTTTCTTGGGGAATATTTCATCTGCTTCTTTCTCTTTGGTCAATTAAGAACTTATTTCTCTGGTGGCTGGTCCTTAGTATCATCCTCCACAGTCGTAGCATGTCTTCATTAGCCAACTTTGTCCCCCCCACCATGTGTCCTTAGGTCTTAGGTCTGTGGCTAAAGTTTCCAAAGCAAAGAACACAAGCTCTGTGTCATATCAGCCAAGTTGCTAAATAATGCACATAAAGGATAAATTTGACTAATATATTAGCTTTTAATTTGCTAGATCAGTGTTTCTCAACCTTTTTTGGGCCAGAGCCCCCCTAGCCTTTGTCCAGGTCCCTCACCGCCCCCCCATCGAAGGCTACTTTGCACTGACTATTATTTTATT
>NW_015118179.1:0-2488 GCF_001443285.1 Poecilia latipinna | reverse complement strand
TAACAACATATTGCTGTAAAACTTTAGGAACGATTAAATTAAGAAAAGTAAGACTAAACAACATGGTAGAGCTATATAATATTACTACATAAAGCTAATTTTTAAAGTTTAATCGGTAATACTTTTATAACAAATTTATGTCAGATCATGGTTTCTTGGTTAATTGACAAGTTGTCATAACGAAGACAATTTTGTCTAGGTTAATGACAAATTGTCATAATGAAGACATTTTGAATAATGTCAACTTTGTATTAAAAGTGTCATAATTTACCGAATGACACTTTATGACAACAGTCATAAATATTCATGAAGACTTATTGATATTCATGACAGGTGTTATGTCATGTTTATGACAGTGTCATGACAGTCTTATTCACCCCCCTTCAAATAAAGTGTTACCAAAGTTTTTTGAAGTAATAACTAATGCCCAGTTGTCCATTGCCGTTTGTGGATGTCTCTTGTGCTTCAGATTTACGGGCGTACCAGAAAGGCAAAAACACAAAAGTTCTGACTGGAACACCTTTATATGTAAAAAAAAAAGTTGTAAAAAGTGAAACCAAAAGATTATGCATTTTTTAAATGGAACAAGAGTTCCTTGTTAGATTATTTTGTCGCTTTTGCTCATTTACATAATGCAATCAAGTAATTTATGTAATTTAGTTGATTTTTGTTTTTGTCTTACATGTAAAATTGTTGGAAAACCACTAATTTATTTTATATGGTGGCACATTTGTAAGGAAAATACTTTTGAGAGCAGCAGAAACAAGTACGTGGGTTAAACCCATAAAAACAGGCCCAATCATTCCTGCAATGCCAAACTGCTTTGGGTGGAGGCAGTGTTATGGTGTCAGGTAGTCTCCATGGAGAGAAATATTGAGTTGAGATTCTCCATCCAGTGGCAATCATAACAACTTTCCTAGGTACCAAATCAAAGTAAACAAGTAAGGTAGATTAGAGATCCCTAGATGTTGACTGTTTTCCTGACTGCAATCCTATAAAACTTGGGCAAGCAACTGTAGTGTCTGATCACACATGAGGACTTTTTTGGTAATGTGCAGGAGGATCGGTCGAGAAAAAGAGACATTGAGTTCAAAAAGCAGATTTCATATATGGACTTCAGATGCTTTAGCATACATACCACCACTGTGACCACTGTGACAGGCATGTGACAATGTAAACTTTGCATGTGATAATGTAAACTCAGCATACATAAAAGAGCAGTATGATGTAAAATTAACTATTACATCATATATAAATAAATGGGATCGGGGGTATTTCACTTCAATTGGGCCAAAATTTCCTCGCAATTCAGTCATGCTGATTTAGGCTGTAATAAAACTTTGTTGTTGAACCAAAGTCTGTAGCATGTAGAGTCTTTTTCCAGCAACATCATCACACCAGCATCAAGAAAAGCAGAAGACTCCTCACAACGGATGCTGGTTGACAAAGGGCGGCACAATCCCACAACACATGTGTGACCAAGATGGCGACTAGCATGATGAGGAGGTGCCAAGTTATAGTGATTATAAATGTCTCTTCCAAATACTAATAAAGTGCCTGTTTATATTGCCAACTTCTTGTTTCGTCAGATTTCAATCATCCAATCCGATGCACCAGCAAACACAGTACCTTGTAAACTGTTTGGTGTTGGCAGAGAAGATTTGCCTTTCACTCATGAGTGCAATCCACAGTTAGCGCTGCTGCTCAACCCACAATTGTATTTTCCTCATGGATTTGGCATAATCTAAATGTGACAGAATGGACATTAGAAAATATTACACCCCCTCCCTTTTCTTTGTTTACTTACTTCTGTTTTTCTTATGTTGACTGTGCTTCACTTCTCTTGCTGAGATCCGCTGTACTGCAGTTACAACGGTTCGCCACCAGTGGGCACATAGCGCACGGTGAGCAGCACTCCTGACTCAGTGAGCCAACGGCAATTTAGCGCAGTAACGGCTGGTCAGCGGAGGCGCTCACTGTGGCTTTTATTCTTAAAAGGTAAATGTCAATTAGCACTGCTATTTGTGTTGACGGTCTCTTGTGGGGGATGAGCTGGAGTGGAGTGGCGAGATATATGTGTGGAAGTTTTGTGGGAACAATTCTTTGATTTACATTGTAAATTTGTTGTTTGACATATTATAAATATTTGTCTGTGAGGAGAGCAAACGGCAATTTAGCGTAGTAACGGTTGGTCAGCAGAGGCGCTCACTGTCGCTATTGTTCTTAACAGCGTTCCTCAAAATAAAAGAACCTGCAAAAATCAACACTGACTAATTATTAAGTGTGCAACATAAAGGAAATTGAACAGATTTACCAACTGTGTGAAATTTGTTCCCAAAACAACCAAAAACAAATGTCCTCATTTTCTGCTGAATGGACTCTAGTGGCAATTATTCAGTTAAAAAAAAAAAAAAAAAAAAAAAAAACCTTTTAAAAAAAAAAAAATTTAATTTTATTTTGGAACACCTTTTCACCACAAGAAAATTTC
>NW_015118178.1:13872-16570 GCF_001443285.1 Poecilia latipinna | reverse complement strand
TGAACAAGAATGTGTGAAAACTAATGTGAAGCATCTAGAAAAGCTATAAATATTCTCGGTGCTTTCAGCATTGCCAGTCAGTGTCCAGGTCTGATGTCACAGTAACGAGGGTACTCTCCTCGTCTTCCTGTTGCTGCTAGGCCCTCACAGACTTTGTACTGTCGGTTGCAGGAAAATCTTAACACTTCAAAGGGAGTCCAGTTGTCTGACTTGAATGACGCTGAAAATTTACTGCAGTTGATCTCACCTGTTAGTAACTGATCATTTTCATATAGGTGAGATCTAATGGATTGGCATTGTTTGGTCTAACATTCATGCTATAGAATGTTTAGCAAAAAAAATAAAATAAATAAAAAATCCATAGCTAGAATGTGTTTTTGCTAAACATTCTATTGCAAAAACAGACATTACTTTAGCAAGTTAAGATACTTGCCAGTCATCTCATGAATCGGTATCCCGGCAAGTCGTAGTGCAAGAGTAGTGCTACTATCAAATGTTGAATGTAGATTCCACAAAAGTGAATAAATTAGTGTTGTTTGGTTTCAGGAGATTGCCTGTTCTCTCTAAGCATCACTGTCAGAATTGAACACAAACCTCTCTGTATGCAGAAGCATTCTGGAGTCGAATGTGAGGCCATCTGACCCAAAGCCACTGGCTCAAATCAGATCATACCAGAACCACAGAGACGGATCTACAGCAGAATGTCTGAACAAATAGAGGTTTGACTTCTTTGTTGCATTGCGTTATTGTCCAAATCAAAATGACTGCCAAAGGTCTTATATGTAGCAATTTGTTGAGTTTTATCTACAAATGACTTGATTATCTTAAAGGAAAAGCTGGTTAGTGAACAGGCTGTCTCTGACTCTTCAGAAAAACACCAATAGTACTTCAGATGTTTTTTAAATGAAGTGCAAGTAAAATCTCTGACCTTTTGAATTAAAGTAGTATTCCCAACAGTTCTGTCCTGGTAGGCACTTGTCACCCTGGCAACCAAGACACTGCAGGAAAGATGTGCTGTTCTCTGTATTTTAAACACATTACATGCCTCTATATTGTGTGGTTTTATTAGTTGTGTTCTCATTTGAACCAAGCTGCTGTAGGTTATTCTGAGAAGCTGTTGTTATTGACAACCATGTATACACAAAAGGAAAAAAACTCCTACAGCTTGTAGCGGTGGCTAACAAAAACAGGAAGAAAAGAAAGAACATTCTGATAAAGTTGCATTTTTATGGAGTTGAATTAATATGTGTGTTTGCACTTACCCTAGCATGCACCGTGAGTACCAGCTTTGTTCAGTTCTGGTAGTGAAATAAAAAGTCCTACTGTACAGCTTGATCCTAATTAGATCAATATTTACCAGGTATTGTGAAAGTATTCTATCCTGAAAGCAATATTCTCTGTACATGCCAGACCTTTTATTATGCATAAGTCAGATTTTAGTTAGTTAATTGTTATTCTTGCATAATATTCCCAGTAAAATTGTTTATTGTGTGAGGGTCACATCATGAACTAAAGCAAAAAACAAACAAACAAACAAACAAACAAAAAGCCCTCAAAACCAATGGGCCAGCCTGATGTTGGTTTAATATTATGTGTTATTTTCTAATCCTATATTTCTACACTTTTTCCTTCACTCAGATTTGCATTACTGGGCTTGGATGAGCTGAAACTAAATTTAATTAGGCAAAAGAAGCAACACTGGTGTAACAGGTTAGACCTATTTCTACAGATTTATCAGAAAAATAAATAAACAGATAACAAATGGTGTAACGCTATCAATGTGCTCTTGCCTTTGAATGCTAATGCGGCTATCTGTGATTCATACAGAGTCATCTATAGATGCAAATAGGAAAATAAAACGCAATCATTGTTGGAAGCATCAGATATAAGATAAGAGTTACAGCTGTTATACTATTTAGTGAACTCTGCTCATAAATATTCCTATTGTCAANTCAGCTAAATAGCATTGAGGGGAAAAAGAAGATTTTTTTTTTTTTAATGAAACTGGGATCATTATGAGAATTTGAGGTATAAATATTAGGATCCACTAGATGGGAATGGTCCAACAATAATGGATGCAAGCTGCCGTTGAAATCTAAGGAAGAAGAAGAAAGCGCCCATTTTCATTTAGCACATGCTAGTAGCAGACACGAAGGATCAGCACTTTTAATGTTACAGTTACCGTTCGGAAACCACCATAATCAGTTCAGTTAAATCTAAACTTGGCAACTTTTTCTTTTTCAACCGTAATAAATGTGATATTCAATTGACCTGTTATGACTCAAATTTTGGGTGTCCGCCTCCGTCTGCTGCATGCTGCTGCATCATTGTGGAAAACCTAGAGCAGCAGAGATATCTGAGGCTTATAGTCCGGAAAATATGGTATTTATATAATAAATAGTGTTATTTCCTGGATTTTTTCTGTGAAGAACCCAGAGAGGGTTATTTGATTGAGCTTTCTGGAAAACAATACATTTTTATATTTAGGCACTCCTGCAATCGTCACACTTTTTCTGTTACAAACTGACTCCGGCCCCCCATCAGAGAAGGAAAAAGTTATGTGGCCCTCACAGAAAAAGGTTTGGGGACCCCTGCACTATAGGATGATCCATTACGATTATAGCAAGTGACAATCTTAAAACACCGAACGTTCTAAGATTATCGTTACGGCAAAATCGTAAGGTAATTTTATTTATAT
>NW_015118178.1:6700-7262 GCF_001443285.1 Poecilia latipinna | reverse complement strand
TAAGTTCGTTCGGCTCCTAAGGATGCTCCAGGGTTGTGGACAATCTTCACCAGTTTTGAGACGGTCAAACTATTTGGTTTAGCCCCCTTTGCAACCTGGCCTTTGCCCTGTAGGTCAGTGAGCCTCCGGAACTTATTCTGTTTTTTTTTTTTTTTTTTTTTTTTCTTCTGAGCTGAAATGACCTTTTTGCAATGTGACAGGTGTACCCAAGATGACCTTTCTGCTATTTTTATGGCTGTGGGAGTAGTCAGCAGCACCTGGTACGGCCCGTCCCACTTAGGAGAATACCAGTGTTTCTTCTTTATGCTCCTTATCAGCACCCAATCTCCAGGCTCCACTAATAGATCTTCCTGCTGGGACACAAAAGGAGGATCCTCAGTTTCCTTTTGCCTCTGTTTTTCTAACATGGTTCTCATATAATCAGCTAAATTAGCTTCCTCATCCATTTCCCATTGATTTTTAAAATGTGGCAGTCTGTACGGCCTTCCAAATAATGTTTAAAAAGGTGTAAGTTTTGATGTACTTGTAATGTTAATATATAATTTTGCCAAGTCTAAACATT
>NW_015118178.1:0-794 GCF_001443285.1 Poecilia latipinna | reverse complement strand
CCTTCACTAGTTTTTTCATCATATTCTGGGGGTGCAGGCACTTCAGGGTATAATCTTTTAGACTGTTTTTTCACTTCAGTGTCATTGTTCTTGCTTTCATCCCCTTTATCTACTGTTATGTCTGCACCCCCCCCCGCAGCTGGCTGCTGCACCGTCTGACATCTCCCCGGCCCAGTTTCATTATCTTCACTTCTATGGAACATCAGATTCTTTTCTGCACTTTGCTCAGTGTTTCTCTTAGATTGTTTCTTCCCTTCTTCTCTTTTTGAAGCTTCTGTTAACCAAAATTCTATATCATCATACCCTTCTGTATGCATCTTTTTTGGATCTGATTTTGTTTTTTGCTTTATGTTATCCTGTAGTAAGGTTAGTTTCTGTGAATTTAGTCGGCCGTCAAAGTTATAGGTAGTTATCCATTTATCTAAATGTTTTATTTTGCGCGGATCCTTGTTTTCAACATACTTCCAGTCATTTGTTTTTAGACTGTCAGTTGGTTTATTTTTGCTGATCCCTTTCCCCATCTTTAATTAAAATTTGGTCCAGGTTCGTCCTATGAATTGGAGTTTGTTTCAGTAGGCCAGCAATTAAAAATACCTTGTTGTGGTATTCTCCACTTCAACTCTTTCGAGTGGGAGAATCTTGCCTATTGCATCCACAAGAGGTTTGCTGCTGACAATCCTACTGTTTTATATGAGGTAAAATACCGAGTGGTATTTAAACCTCCAAACACTCTCACTTTCACACTTTTTGTCACGGAAATTAAGCGCCTGTTTTTCGCCGGACTCCGCAGTCCG
>NW_015118177.1:5831-9890 GCF_001443285.1 Poecilia latipinna | reverse complement strand
TCTCTCTCATTACAAAACACAGTGTGAAAACGTTAGCTGCTACGCTAACAATCAGCAGTTACTTCGGGCCGAATTTCTAATTAAAATTCTAGCGAATTTCTAGCTGCAAAGTCAAGTAATTCTGATCTTTCATCCTTACCTGTGAAAGGTAATGCCAATGAATCCAGTTTGTTTCGTAAAACAGTTGAAACAAGTTCACACAGCACAGGACTTAAGGAGCTCCGATCGCTCTGCTGCCACATAGAAGATGGCGGATGCTGTTACGTAGGACTCAGCGCTCCATGAGGCGTCTACGTATATGATGTCTATTGCCAATGCGGAGTCTACTCTTATAATATGTCTATGTGAAATAGCGCTCCCTTCACTTCCGGAGTGCAATGGTCCCATTTCCAAATAAGGTATGAGACTGACAGCGTTCCGTCCCCGCCCCTTTCTGTTTGCTGCAGCGAAGTGTACTTGGAATTTTGACGTCTTAAAACCGTAAAAATAACCCAGAGTGGACGAAAAGTACCAGGGGACTGTGTGTTTAAGGTAAGCTGGGATTCGCCGCTGAACGGCCTGGCGACTAGCCACGTTTTCCTTTCCTCCTTAACTTTTGTTCATAAAAAAGTATATGCGGGAAAACAACAGAACCATGGTGGGTCTTATTATAGCTTTTGTGTTTTCGGGATGTGTGCTCAGTAAGTCCAGTAATTTGTTTTTATACCTATTGCGGGGATGTGTGTTTTGGTCAATTGCAGTTGACTTCATCAAAAGAACCTAAAGTTAGCAAAAAGCCGAGGACGGAAAGGAGGGGGAAAACATTTAGGTCAGTGAATTCAACATAGTGTTGTGGATTAACTGGTGGCTAAATTAATTGGTTGAAACCTATGCACCGCATATGTTTCTAAATTTAGGTGGCTGAGTCCATGCCTGTTAAAAAATGCTGCCTATGTAAACGAAGCTGAAGTTGGTTTCCGATTCCAGCTTCCGATTCGGGAAATGTCTAAAGGGCGATTCCACCTAATTTTTCACTACCTTCCGCATCTTTTATCGACTCTAGTTTAAAAACTACAACACCTAGACTCTTCAAACCTGGACTAAATTATACTGCTCTAATAGCAGAATATTTAGAACCGTGTTTGTGATTTGTGAAACTTTTATCTGATTTGTGAAACTTCACAAAAGGGCGATTTCACCACTTTATTTTTATCTTGGTCACACGAGAACTCCCCTAATTCCAAATCTACAACACTTAGGCTCTTCAAACCTCTACTGGATTTGTGAAACTTCAATAAAGGTTGATTTCAGATCCTTTTTGGATCTTGGTCACATGAGAGCTGCTCCAGCTCCAAAACTATAACACCTAGACTCTTCAAACTTGGACTATATTATTCTTCTCCAATAGCAGAATATTTTAATCCATGTTTGGAATTTGTGAAACCTTTATGTGATTTGTGAAACTTCACTAAAGATCAGATCACTATTCACACTTGTTCCATGCATTTTTTTCAAACTCATGTTGTAGATTTGGAATTAGAGCAGTTCTAGTGTGACTGATGAGAATGAAAATCCTGATCGATGAATCATAATTTGTATCGACACACGGAGCATAAAATCAGCCAAGAAAAGCATTCAGACTTTACTTATTTTATTAACTTTCAGCACTGAAAGGGGACGCGTTACCATTACATTCGAGAAGAGTTTCTAAAAAAAGTCTATGGAGCATCTGAGGAGAAGGAGGCGGCTAGCTGATTATATGGACTGAAGACACTCCCTGAAATCACACCATGTCTCTGTGGCCTGATAAGTTTCTGTTTCTCTGAGGAATGAGCCTTAGCGTCTAACAGAATCAAAAATGTAACTCTTTACTATGGGCCTTTTGTCTAACAGCATGTGACTCTTTCTCGACCTTGGTAAAGCGTCTCAAAATTCTGTTATTAATTGAAAATAATCTGGTGCAGGTTTGAAGTGTCTAGGTGTTGTAGATTTGGAATTAGAGCAGTTCTAGTGTGACCAAGATCGATAAAAGGACAAAAATTGTCCTTTATTGAAGTTACACAAATCACAAACAGCTTGATAGCTGAATATTTAGAACTGGAGCAGAATACTCCAGTCCAGGTTTTAAGAGTATAGGTGTTGTGGTTTTGGAATTAGAGCAGATCTTATGTGACCGAGACAGAATAAAAGGATAAAAATAGTCCTATATTGAAGTTTCACAAATCAGATAAAAGTTTGAGAAATCCTAAACATGGTTATAAGTATTCTGCTATCAGAGCAAAATAATTGAGTGCAGGTTTGAAGTGTCTAGGTGTTGTAGATTTGGAATTAGAGCAGTCTACGTGTGACCAAGTAAAAGAAAAAATTGGTGAAATCACCCTTTTTTGAAGTTTCACAAATCAGAAAAAGGTTCCACAAATCACAAATATTGTTCTATATATTCTGCTATTAGAGCAGAATAATCTAGTCCAGGTTTGAAGAGTCTATGAATTGTATTTTATGAACTGGAGCAGTTCTAGTATGATCCATATGCAAAAAAGTGGTAAAATCAACATTTATTAAAGTTTCACAAATCAGAAAAAGGTTTTACAAATCACAAACATGGTTCTAAATATTCTGCTATTAGAGCAGAATACGCCAGTCCAGGTTTGAAGAGTCTAAGATCTCTTTCTTAGACTGTGAAGGAATATTCAAGAATACACTGAATGTATCTTGGTCACCAAAATATACTATACCTCAAGAGGAGACTGTGCTAAACAGCAGCTAGATTAATTTGTGATTCACCTGTATCTGGTGTTAGATGAACTATAACAGACTGAAACGTGCTGATGGGCATTTAAAATGGATAAATTAGGATTCCCGTATCTTAGCAGTCAGAATTTTTACTATCACACAGCATTTTTACAGTAATGACAATTATTGAATGTCTTTCAGCATTATATTGACTGACATGTTCTGCAAACTTATCAATAAATTGTAAGCAGTTCTGATATGCAAATTAATTCCTTGCTCATCTAATGGAAGCCACATTATTTTGTTTGCACCTTAGGAAGACCTCTAGCACCTTCAAACTAACTATTATCTCTGGACTGGAGATGCAAAGCTGTGCAACTTGGTAATTTGACAATATTCTTACAGTTAAAATTTGCCTGGCAAACTGAACAATATTACCTCCAAAACGTTGGCAGCAAGTGAATATTTTTTAGACAATAAAATAAGATGGTCCAAAAACTGAGTTAGACAAAAACCAACACCAGTTAATCCTTAACACTGGCCCATCAGGTTATGTCTGCGCATTTGCAGTTAACAATAGTCACCCCAGTGCAGTGTTTCCCCCAGAAAACTTGCTAAGCCCGGTGGTTGGAGTGCCGAGGCGGTCCACCGTGTTTTTGTATTAAAAAATGTTAAGGTGACAGGAAATTTGAAAATATCACTTGGTAATTATACCTTATGGGAAAACATCGCCAGTGAAACACTACTTAAACCCACAACCAGTCTTAAAAAAAACAAATCAAAATATACAATTAAAATGAATATAACATAACGTAAACAAGAAAGGCTTAGCCTGGCGGTGGCACTAGTAAAGGATGGAGGGCTACCAGGCCTATACTACATTGGGGGAAACCCTGCCTTTTGTTGCTAAAAACATCAGCACCTCTAACAGATGTGTTGGATTTAATCTGAGAGAGGGGGAGTAGTTTAATTGGCCAACCTAAAAAGCAATTAGTTATAATTGCAGTTTACTAAATTGTTTTTGTGAACAAACAGAGCTCAAACTTAAAGATCAAACTCACAGCATCAGATTGTAGGTAGGGTAACAAAACAATCTAACTATGAATATTGTTCTTTGAACTTTTACAAAGTAAACTTGCCAGCTCCTTAAAATACATTTAAATGTTACACAATTTAAAATCTTTTAATTTATGTATGCTGAAATTGAATCAAATTTAGCAGCATTGATAATCTCAATAAACAAGTATTACATTCACGTATCTGTGGTCTGCGTTAAAATCAGTGGCGGGCCGTGCATTTCACACCTAGGCCTTCAGTAGTGCTCGGTCTGAATCAATCCAACCCTCA
>NW_015118177.1:0-512 GCF_001443285.1 Poecilia latipinna | reverse complement strand
GTCTGTTGAGTTTTTAATAAGCATCACAGAAACTAGTCTGGTTGGTCGAGTTTATGGGACGAGTTTCTCAGATCTCTGCGCAGCCGCGCCCATTAACTCTGTCTGAGTGGACAAAGTACGGTCTGATGCATTTTTTAACCGGAAAAATAATACTAAATATAATAATTTAAAATCAGCGTGATGTGTTACAGACAGGAGAGCGCGAAAGCTCCTCACCAGGCTGAACCTGCATGATCAGGTTAGCGCTAGTTCGTTAACTAATACACCGGCCAACCGGGAACACATAGATAAACTTTATCAGCGCAGGTAGAGCTGGGCAGCGGGTTGAGATGGAAAAGTCGCACAAAATTCTTTGTTCACAATTATAAATCATTCTCACTGCTCGCTCAATGGACCTCTGAAAGCGCGACTACAAGTTATTCCTGCAGTTCACGTAGCTGCGCAACCAGAGCTAAACAGAGTGGTGTTTAAAGTCCTTCCTTGATCAAAAACTCTGGAAATAATCATAATTC
>NW_015118176.1:0-9891 GCF_001443285.1 Poecilia latipinna | reverse complement strand
TAGTTTAAAATGGTCTTCAAACAATATTATCATTTATCGCAATAATTTTTGAGACGATTAGTCGCTCAGCAAAATTTGTTACCGTGACAGGCCTATCAGTCTATCATGCCTTTGCCAGGAAGCAAAAACAAAACTCTAAGTCGGAATTAGTTTTGCAGTTTGAATGCATAAATGCCAAATTTGGTATTTATATGTTTGTCTAAGGAAGCAAACAGAAATTACCACTACCTTTTTGTTTTGTTTTTGTTTGGATTAAGCCTTTTTAAAAGGACAGGGATTAATAAATTATCTTCTGTATCAAACTCACTTCCTGGAAAAGCGCACCTAATGTAATTCATACCATAGTTTTACTAGCAAAGCATTTCAAGGAACCTTCGTGGAAAAGGGTGTGGTGGCTAGACGAAATGCGCATCAATTGAGTTCCATTTGAATAACTATTTGTTTGCAATCCTGCTTGTGGTAGTGAGTTTTATTTTTTGCATTAGCCTAATTTGAAGCCACTCTGTTAGGAGTATTGTTCTCCACTTTTCTTGGTAAAGGTCTAGAGATGTTAAATTATTTCTTTACTGGAGATGAGTTCAAAGTTAGAAATTATTTCAAATTACCTGCTGTCATACCCAGCCAGTGGGTGAGCTCCCACTTTACCAGCCAAGAACAGCATGTTGGGACAAGAAGAATCCTGTCTTTCAGAGAGAGCAAGCTGATCACTGGTTTGTGGAGGATGTTTCTTGCCATTATGATAAGTGCTTCTTTGGCAGTAAGCCACATGTTCTGTGTTCACAGATCATCCTAGTTTATGGGAATGTCAGTGTTCAAAATGAATGAGAACAGATAGCAAATGACAGAAACATCAGGTGTTTCTTTTTGGCTGCTTTTTTTTTTTTGTAATAATCTTTACTACATTTAAGTAGCAAAATGTAGGCCACGTAAACTCGCATCAAGTTTTCCTCCATTCTTTTGTTTTAATTTAGATTTCACTCCTTTTGGGTTGGAATCTATCTGTGTCAGCCAACTTTTAGAAAATGGCCTGCTTGACCTTAAAAACAAAAAATAAAATAAAATGTTTCTTTCTACTGTAAAGAAAAGCAACTCCCAATCATTATCCAGTGGAAATGCTGTTCTTTTGTTGACACATTCTACTACAAGGTGGTGAGGGGGGTTTAAAATGACCCGGGTGTTTCCTCTGCTCCGAGTGCAGGTTGTTGTTACAAGAAACACAGAAGAAATTCCTGAAGCTCCTGCAGCTACTTGCCTGGTTTAATTTTAGTCTTTTTATCAGGTTTTTGCAATCACTTATTCATGTAATGTTGTGGAAATTTGTCTCCTGATTCATAGCTTTTCAGAATGGGAGTTTTTTGTTTTTGTAGCACTTCTGAAAACATTGCCGGAAGCTTCTTCTGTAATTCTAAGGCAGTTTCCACTGTGCGTATTAGTGCATATAAAGGTACATTTGGTTGTTTAACTATTAAAATAGGCAGGTATAAATCTCCACTGTATTGCAAATGTGGAAAAGGCAGGAAAAAACTAAACTTTATACCAGCTTCTCCACATTCAGCTTCTCACCGTCCAAAATTAGGGATGGGAGCTCAAAAACATTGTCTATTTAGTGATTAACAATTGTGATAACCACTTCACAAAACAGATTTACTCCAGTGGTTAAAATGGTATTTTCCATTGTTTGGACATTGTTTTGATCAGTCTACAATTAGAAAGGGTTTTAGTGAAAATTTTAGAGCTTGGATGCATTTATTGCTTTGTTGTTATCTATATTTAAGGATAGAAAAAAAGGCTATTGAAAGAATACCATTTTAATTAATGGAAAATGACATTAAAAACAATTGTTTCTTGGACTAGTTAGCCGCTGTATTTCTACAGACATTGCTGTAGAAACAGCAACAGTTAGCTGTTTGGTTGATTTCCAAACAGTGAACTCAACCTCATTGCTACGTTATCGTGACAATGAGAATAAAATATAAACATAGACAGCTTAAAGACATGCAGAGCCAATCTGAAACATTTAGTCAAAGTTGAGTTTCCACTTGCTGCCTAACTTGCTTTTTCAGTTATTGCAAGATCTGGCAGGCAGTAGTGAACCAGCTGACTTTAAAGCTTACTTCCTATAAACACATTTAGTACTGCAGAGGATTTTTTTTTTATCCCACAAAAAATGCTATAAAGAAATGTTTAACCAGAGCATTTGTTTTTGCTCATCTATTCCGTGCAGTTTGTGAACACTGGTTTATCACTTCCCAGCACACGCAGCTACAATGGCAGTTTGTGAAAATATTACAAGATATTAACAACCAGCCTGTGTTTTGTGACTCAGAATAACATACAGAGGCAAAGTCATTGGGCAGCATGCAAAGTGTGAATAAAACAGTATTCATGACATGTAGGAGGAAGAGAAGGCGGTTCTGTAAAAATCAGCAATACAAACTTAGCCCTATGTTGTCATCATTAGGAAAAGCATTAACATACCCAAAAATATAATTTTACCAGATAATCAATGCGTTGCTTTTTTCAGGGTGCTAACTTTTGTCTTTCCATTTTGTCTTGTGTTTCTTAGATGTGCAAATGGTGTCAAGTGATGATTAGTGTACGATCAAACAGATTTAATTTTTCTTTTTTAAGAAAACATTTCAGTTCATTGAACATTTTTGGTGAGTGTCTTAAGTAAAATATCCACTAAAGACCAAAATAATTTTTATTGCAAAGAATCCTATTTGAGAATAGATGTTTTACTGTATTCATGAACTGTGGGTTTTTCGTGCTTGTATTCTGGTGTTCCTCACAGCAGCTTCATCTGGCTTTCAAAACAGCATGGCAAATGTTTTACTCAAAGTCAGGACTCTGGTTGAGCCTCTATAAAATGTTAATCGTAAATCCAGAGCGATCAAACTTTGGACATTCTGGGAATCGGAAGAATGTTAGCAGAAACGTTGTTTCATATGGAGGGAACGGAGAGCATGGCTGAGCCCTGGTTCTTTCTTCTGGATTCCTTTGTATATTCGAGTGGCATAGCCTCCTGACTACCAGTAGTTCATTTTTGTCCTCTGTACAGGCCATTTCTAAACTTGAATATCTCCCACCCCCTGCATTCTACTGAATTAATTCCTTTTGGTATCTGGAGAGGACATTTAGGGCTTTTCAATGATACCACATGTGAAGGGGTGGGGCTTTTGTACGTATCTTTTTCTAATTCATAAAAATTGCGTTCATCAGTAATAACACATTTTATGGGAAGAGACAAAGTAAGTGCATAAAACCTTTTATTACCTTACAAAGAATGTGGGATTTAAAAAAATGGTGATTGGACAATATTTTTTTTCTGGTAGTCAGGAGGATAGTGGTGATTTTAAGATAAGAAATGTATTCCTGTGGACGACCTAAAATCTGTATAAAACAAGCAAACAGTTGTTTGGTTGTCTGGAATGAACAAATTATATGCCAGTTTCAGTATATTGGTTTGTTTACAGGTAGAAAATAGAAGGTGGACTGGACGAAATAGCAATGAGTGGGAATAGTTAGTGAAAGATTAAATGTTCTGGACGTAAATTGCAAAATATTTACAAAGTGAGTTAACCATTAATGTCTACAAGGATCAAAATACAAACCACTTTTACTCCAAAATGTTTAATAATACATTTCCTTACACTGGCTCCCTGTAGCTTAGAGAATAGACTTTAAACTGACACTAGTTTATAAATTACTGAATGGCTTAGCACCAAAATACATTAAGGATCTGTCGTTGTTGTTGTTGTATCAACTTTTCAAATCTCACTTCTCTTCACTTCACTTTATTTTACCACGTTTTTTTGTTTATTGTGTTATGTTTTTGTCATGTAAAGCACTTTTAACCTTGTTACTGAAATGTGCTATGAAAATAAACGTGGCTTAATGTGGGCAATGTATCGAGTATACTCGATGTATCGCGATATTTTCAATTCACGATAGTTAAAATGGCTATATCGCAACCATTGAGTATATATTGCTATCCATTTTGTATGGATGTATGGATATGTAACCCTTCTACGTCTGTCTCAGGTCCAACAGGTTGACGTCACAACAGAAACATTCAGGTTTAGTGTATTTATTCCAACAAAAGAGAAAATCAAGTTGTTGGTTAACATCAATCCAGCAGCTTCTGCCCCTATACATTAAATAAAACACAATAAATAACCCTAAACAAACTACAAGAGCAATATCTCCCAATGAGCAGTTAGCATTAACATTTGTAAAATTAAACATATCTAAAATGGACAACATTAATAATGACAACAGTTAAAAAAACATATACAAAACATGACAACTTCACTTTTGAAACATTGTATGTTATTACATTTGTCTAAAATATATGTTAAAATATAATATTTGTGACGAAAACGCACAGCTACAAACAGCAACAGAAAAAGGAGAAGGGGCCCCGTCAGTTACCGGTTGCTATGGTAACCACCAACTGCCAAGAGCAACAAGCTCCACTAAATCTCTGAAGAAACAACTTGTTGACTAACCAAAATAATATGATATTGGTTTCATTATGTCTTCACAGATTTGTATATGGCTACTTCAGAGAAAGCTTTACATCTATGAGGTGAGTAATAAAAACACTACACTTTTTAAAATATATAATTAAACACTGTTAGAGATTTCCACTGAGTCTGTCAATGTTTGACAAATCTCATGACCATTTTGTATCTCCATTTCATTTCGTCACGTGATTTGAAAACGTGCTTTTGTTTTCCGTTAAAGATTTTGCAACCAAGTGTGTGTTGTCCCTGTTGTCCCTGAGAAGGATTTATTTGACCTGGAAAATAAACTTGATGAGATAGATAGGAATGAGGACGGGCAGTGCCAGAAAAGCAGCTGCAAGATGGGAGAAATGATAATGGAATCAGGGTAAGAAGCCTTTTTGTTGTTGTTGTTGTTGTGCATTGTTGTTAAACACTATTATGGTTTATTATTAGTACAAAAAAATGTACTAGAGCTTTAAAAACCATATAAAACACCCATCGATATATATATATATATATATATATATATATATATTCTCTTTCTTGCATAGTAAAGTAGCATTTTAAATAAGATATAACATGTAAAAATGTAAAAAAAAAAAAAAACATTGTTAACTGTAAGCTAAAATGAATCTTCTGCATAAATAACTATTTTCTGAAGAGTCATTGGCAGATATTTTCTCTTTCTAACATTAGATAGTCATTTGTCCCTGTTTGCATCCAGACCAAATTTTAATTTCATTCCATGTTTTTTTTTTTTTTGTTTTTTCTTTTTGAGGGATGGAGAAGTTTGGAGATTTATAAAGAAAATTGTTAATTTGAACAGGGGAAAAACTATCATACTTTTTTCATCTACTCTACATATGAACTCTTGGATTAAACCTCAGTTTATGTCAGAGAGTTTGATTTCATACTCAGATACTGCTGTTATTAAATTTGTTTTTAAAATGATTTAAGTAACATTTTTGATCACATGTAATTAAGAATTATACTGTATAAAAACAAAGCACACATGGACAAAACAAATCATGTGAGGTTCAAAAGATGAATGGTGACTTAGTTATTATTCAAAGTTACTAAAACAAAACAACAAGCATTGATCTTAACGTGACATAAAATATAATCTGGAAGACACAACATTCCAAAATGTAAAAATACATTTCATTAAGTGCATATTACCAAGACTGAGAGCTTAATTTGAATTTTTATAGGTATTCGGTTTTATAGTGAGGACAGGAACAATGACTGAATTGAATGCCTCCTTCCTCTCAGAAAATATATCCACCAAGATAAAGCCTTTGTTCCTTTGTTCTCAGAATAGCTGCCCCGACCCAAACAGAGAAAAAAAAAAAAAACTAAACTAACTTCCTACTTGATAATGTGGGTCATAATGGCAGTTTTTGGAAATCAGTTCACGGTTTCAGATGCAGAAATGAAGAATAAAAACAGACTGGGTGAATAAGTGACATTCAGCCTGTGGAAATCTGCACCAGCAGCACTTTTGACAACATATTTTGGCATGTTTATGGCTTAATTGAGTTTGTCTGATTTAATGTTAGGTGTTATGTCTCAGTGTATCATGGCTTCTTCGTGTGTGACAGGATATCATGTTTTTAAGAGAGACCCTATTGTCTCTATCACACCAGATATTGAAAGCAACTAAGGTTCTTTCTGAGAACATGATTTTGCTATCTCTAGTTGCGTTATTTTTATTTTTTTCAGTTTCAAACATTAGATTTTGTCCCCTTCAGCTAGAAAGCAGTGTCCTTAAAGGAATAACATAAGACAAGTGAGCTTCCTGGAGGAACCTTTGGTATGTGGCAAGGAATTTTATCAAGTTCATGATCCAACGATCCCGGCAAAGCCTGGGATCCTGCAGGAAGAGGAAATGTTCCCAATCTGAAGGGCTCTGGTTGAGTTGGCCTAAATCAACAAAAAATAAACTTTACAAAGGGTGGATGTGAGACCTTTGAACCGGCAGAACAATTTTAAACAACCTGTAAGCCACGTTTCAGTGACTTAACCCTGTGTGGATATTACTGACATGTTGTCAAGAGTTTTAGGAGTTGTTCACTTCTCTTATTTTGTCTCACTGAGCAAAGTGATTTCTTTTTAAAATTAACTGACAGGTTTAAGTTTAGCAACCTTTTAGTAACCCCATAGTGTTTTTGCTGCCATGTTTAATTTAAAAATTATAGGAACAAAAGTGTTTCTGCCCGGTCACTTTAAAGTAGTTTGCACTGAAATTAGGTTGGCAAAATTATTACTGGTCATTTATGTAAAATTTCAGGGTAATTAAAAGGTGTTTAGATTTTAATAAATATGATTTATCCATTGGTTTAAAAGAAGGTATATGAAAAAAATTGTTCAGAAATGTATTATGCTTTGTTTTTATAATAAACTTTTAACTACAATCAGAAAATTCACAAATACATTTTCTTTACATGCCCAAACAATTTTCTGACAAATTATGAAGTATAATTATGAATTTGAAGTACACTAGCTAAAGAAACATAATAACCAACAAATGCAACATTATATTTCTCCACTGTACTGAATAAAAACCCCATATCTAAAAACACCAGGCTTCTCATTTAGCACATCTTAGGGAATGTGCCTTTTTCAGATAGCTGACATTTATCTGACATTAAATTGCTTATAATTGATTAAATAGTAAAGATTTACTCTCTAAGTTAATCTTTTATGATTTATAAAATGTCCTGCATGTACAACTTCTGTCCTTCAAAATAAAATGCAGCAGCTGATTTTTCCTTTTCTTCTCCAGACTAAAATATGCTCAGCCAAGCACGCTGACTGGGTAAGCATCACAACACATTTGATTCTACTGTGCAACTTTGTTCTTGCTTTAGTATTAAGTTTTAGTTTTTTGTTTGTTTGTTTGTTTGTTTTCCATTTTAAAACAATGAGGAAATAAAAAGAGGAAAAGCTTTTCCAGATTCCTGGAAGTATCCTCAAACAGGAAATTATTTAAGAGAAAAAAAACCCATCTTCCATTATTTAATTTTGTGTTTTAGGACATCATATAAATTCTTAAATTACATGTGTAAGAAACCCCAATGACCACTCCTTCACCACCATGCTTCAACCATTGGTATTAGGATGCTTGTGGTGTTATGTTTGGTTTCTTCTTCTCTAACTATGGTGCAATTCTTGTTCAGCTTTTTTTCACTGTTGTCTTTTTTCTGGCTCAGTATGTAAAACCTTGTAGTTGAAAGAGGGATTTGCTTGTTTTCATTATGTGTTTTTTTTGCTCTAATGTTCCTTAGTAAGTACAGGAACAAACATGAGCATTTATGTTTTTCTTTGAATTTGTTGAAAAACAAGAAAAGTAAGTTGGTCGAAGGTTGAGTGATGAGTGCAAATGAAAGGATTATACTGGTTTTTATCAGTAAAGATCAGTAAATTGAAATGTTTCTTCAAGTCAAAACTATTTTTTAATATTAAATATATTCCAGACAACTTATTGTACAGTGGAAATATATATATATATATATATATATATCATGATTAAAATTTTAGCTTTTTTGAAGTGGTAAAACATGAAGCTATGAAACATTGCTTCAAAACATTTCTACCTTGAATTGTGACATTTGTACAATTAAACTGACAAAACACAAAAACAATAGAGATTTTAAGCAACAACTTTTTTTTTACTACTTTCTTAAATACTGCAGGATACATGTTGCATTAAAGGTGAAAAGAGTTGAGAATTGACTTAACTTGGTCTCTTTATATCTGCTGTAGCTGTGGATTATGTTTAGATAACTAAAATGCAATGCAGCTGGTGTTTTTTCTAATACCTGTTGAGTAGCTTCAGGTTAAAAAGCAGTAATCAGGATGGCAACCCACATGTTTTAGAACAATGGGCAGGCCAACTATGTGATGCTACTTGCTAAAGCTTATTAGCATTAAACTCTTCATCAGTCATTAGAAACCAAAAAAAGGAAGATAAGTTTCCTGCCTTTTAGATCATATCAGAATTTGCTCCGATGTAAAACTACCCTGTGATCATTTTGTTTATAAATGCATTTCCTTGTTTTCCCAAGACGGAGCGATGTGAACGCCGTGACAAACTGGAACGTTCCTCTCGTCTGGGAAGGGACCTTTGATCCTGTGGTCATTGATGCAATCTATAAGAGAATAAACCCAAGAATAGCTGTGGTGGTTTTTGCTGTTGGCAAGTATGTAATCAGAATATGTTGTGGAAAACGACGCTTTACTAGGTTGCCGTTTCTTTTCTGTATTGCTTGTTTTTTTTCCTCACTAATTGAAGGCCCTCGTTGTTTGCTTTCCCCCAACCAGGTACACTCGTTTTCTACAGAAATTTATTGAGACAGGAGAGAAGTATTTCTTTGTCGGCTTCAATCTCACTTACTACGTTCACACAGACAGAGAAAACGAAGTCCCCAAGGTGAGCTGCTTGTATTTTTATTCTTAGCCCTTCAACAATTGTGAGAAGCATTTTAATACCTCTTACTCAGACAAATCAAATACAGATTTGATCAGGCAAACTTCTGTTTTTAAAAAAGATCAATTAGTCCAACAACTTTTACTGACTACAGATAATATAATCAAATAATTTTGGCCCAATTTTAAAAGTTAAATTCTTCTCTGAGCCAATGCTGGTTGGATTTTTTTAAAAGAACCAAAACAGCTTTTTGTAATTATTCATGCTCTCTTTGTCTAGTTTTAGAGATCCTTTGATTATCTGAAACATAAAAGTGCAACAAAGTAAACATTTTAAAATTGAGAAGTGGTAAATATGTTTTCATCTCTAGACTCTTTGTGCAGACTTGACTCTCATCAGATTACTGTTTGTAAAAATGATATTTTTTACAAACAGTAAAATAAAAAAGAAAGAGAGAGGCTATGGGGATGGATACAGTTTCAGAAAAGGAAGAGACAGCAGCTATGAAAAAGAAAGTTGTCTGAAATATTATAATTACATGCTAAATTGTGTTGGTTCATGTTTTGGATTGGAAAGTTCAAAAGTCATAAAAACTTTTGCAACGACCTGTATAGTTTGCCGATGACAACCTGATATTTGTCTCTGAATTACCCGGAACGAAAGCAAAGTCGCTTCTCACTAAATGCTGAGAGCAGAAGCTTTTCCAAGAAAAAGGATAGTTTACTGGGCCTGTCAGTAATCCCCACCGGGTCACTGGCAGCAGGAAGAGCTGCAAACCCAGTCCTGCGTGACGAAATCTGCCAATCAGGCTGAAAAAGAAAATTCCAGGAAATAAATGTTTGTTTCTGTAATTAGAAACTTCCTTTCTAACAGAAAAATTCTTGCTTTGTTTGAGCGTCTGCTAGAAATAACAATGGCCTTTCAAGGAAGACAGGTGAAACGGAGGACAAA
>NW_015118175.1:6267-9908 GCF_001443285.1 Poecilia latipinna | reverse complement strand
TGAGAGCTAAACTCCGCCCCTGTCCTCTGATAGGGCACGGTGACAGAGGTGGTCAATGAGGGCGCGGGGCTTTACCTGCTGGACAGGAAGGTGGGGCTTTGCCTGGCCTATCAGCCGCCAGCAAGGAGGAAGCTGAGACCCGGAGATCAGGTGGAGGTGAGTACTGCTGCTGAGCACTGATTGGTCCCTGAACTCTGATTGGTTCCTGAGCTCTGATTGGTTCCCGACCTCTGATTGGTCCCCGACCTTTAATTGGTCCTTGAGCTCTGATTGGTTCCTGACATCTGATTGGTCCTTGACCTCTGATTGGTCCCTAACCATCTGTTTTTTCCTCCAGCTGCATCAGGTCCACTTCCTGTACCGACCGAGCCCTGACTTCCCTCCCAGCATGCTTTGCTGCTGCCTCGGCTCCTCCCTCAGGGTGTCGGCCTTCAGCCGGGTGGGCGGAGCCTCCAAAGAATCCCGTTGCCCTGGAGACGGAGTGTTGCCACGGTTACTGCTGCAGAGCAACAGAGGAGTGGACCAGTACCTTTGGACCTGCAGCCTGGCCTGCCAGCTGGCCCACAGGTGATGGTTCTGGTCTGGACCGGTCCGATCCGCTTTCAGCCTGTCTACAGGGCTCTGGAGGTTCTTCTCTTTTTCTCGCTCTTTGTGTCGGCGCTATGCAGACCTGTTGTCATGGCAACTGACACAACTCCTCCGCTGACCCACAGCAGAGCTTAGTTAAAGTAAAGGAATCAACACCAAAAACCACAAAAACATTTTCCACACAGGAAGTAAAAAACCCAAACAGAACATTTTGTCATTTTCAGAATTGATGAAAATATTTTTATCACCAATAAGTGAACACAGCAGTGTTTGGTTAGATCATTTAAACATCTGCTGAGGATCTGTGTGTGCGTTTGTTTGTAATAACTTGTGGGGACCATTTTTCTGACACATATCATGTTGTGGAGATCCACTGCTCCTTGTGGGACCCGAAGCCTGGGCCCCACAAGGAGAAACGTTGTTTTTGGGTCAGGGGTCAGAGTTAGGACTAAGGTGTAAATTGAGTTTTGATTAGGGTTAGGGTTAGGGCGGAGCGAGGACTGCAGGTGGCGGAGACCAGACCGGCGGAGACCAGCTTGGAGAAGATCAGACGCCTGACTTGGACCATCGGGGCCAAGAAGGGGGGACAGACACCAAGAGAGACAATAGAAAGATACAAACAACGATTGCAATGTTTTAGTCGAAGTCAGGATGAGATTTAAGGACCACTGCCTTTTAAAATGAGGTATTTAAGATCTTTAGTTTTTTTGGATGGGTCTATTCAAGTCTGAAGGGAAAACCCGGTGTTTAGTGAATGATGACTTTGTTCAAGTTAACAGAAATGTTTTTGGGTCTCTTTATTTTTCCTGAGGGAGTTTTTTTCATTAGGGTCGGGGTATCCTCCCATAACATTGGAGCAGTGGTGCAAACATGAACAAAGCTAGCTGCAGCAGAAAGGGCCCACTCCCTCTGCAGGGAGAGGACTTCCCTTTGGGCAGGCTTTCCATCATGGCTTACAAAGGGTCAAAGTGCAGACCCCACTCTTGGAAGGTCTTTGGTTAGTCACTAGTTCATCAGTGAACACTCTAAAACTGTTCAGTTGTGTGTTCATTATTACTTTGTCTGTAGCCTAAGGGTCCTTCAAGGTGTAGAGAAGGTGGAGAATAAGGAGTCACAAGGAGTAAATGAAAACACAGAAAAAGGTATTAAAGTTGGCCTCGTTTAGTGTGAACAGGATGCTCAACCCAGTTAAAAGGTCTAAAGTATTAGGAAAACTGAGAAGGGAGGGAGTGGCACTGCTGCAGGAGACACACCTGACCGAGAAGGAACATGAGAAACTAAAGAGAAACTAAAGAGAAATGGTTTTAGTCAAGTATTTTACTCCTCTTATAGATCAGGCCGTAGGAGAGGAGTCGCAGTCCTTACATCAGAAAGAAATATATTTGAAAAGCCTTCAGAATAAAAGACAAAGAAGGGACATACATGCTGATTAAGGGGAGATTAGAAGGAGAACTGGTTACCATCCTCAACATATATGCCCCCCCAGGCTCTGACTGGTTATTACTGGTCATTACTTGTTAGTACTGGTCATTACTGGTTATTACTGGTCATTACTGGTCACCATCCTGTAGTGCCCACAGGCTCTGACTGGTCATTACTGGTCATTACTGGTCATTACTGGTCATTACTGGTTATTACTGGTCACCACCATCCTGTAGCCCCCACAGGCTCTGACTGGTTATTACTGGTCATTACTTGTTAGTACTGGTCATTACTGGTTATTACTAGTCATTACTGGTTATTACTAGTCATTACTGGTCATTGCTGGTTATTACTGGTCATTATTGGTTATTACTGGTCACCATCCTGTAGTCCCCTCAGGCTCTGACTGGTCATTTTATAGAATGATGTTTGATTTAATGACAGAAGGCATGTGTGTGTGTGAACCATGTTTTCATAGCCTCATGGGGACCTTTGCATGTCTACAATGTGGGGTTATGGGGACCCACTGCTCCTTGAAGCCTGGTCTCCATGAGGGGAATCGCCATTTTTGGGTTCGTGGTTCGGTTCAAGTGTAAGGTGTGAACTGAATTGGTTCGTCTGCAGAAATGAATGGAAGTCAATGGAAAGCCCCCACAAAGATAGATGAATAAAGAGTAACAACTGTGTTTGTGACCCTGTAGCACTAAATTAACCAAAACGTGAAACTGCAGGCCAGCTACATGCTAACGTTGTTAAGCTAACAGAGCTGACCCACTTCCTGCTTTCTGTATAATTAAAACTTTTTCCTGACCTGTGAAACTCTTGGGTCTTTTCTAGCTGTCGTAGTTTTGACAGTAAAATATGGCGTCACTTTTGTAGACTGTCAGTTTTCCACAGACTGAACCTGTTTAGAAACACTTAGTGAGAGCAGCAGGCTCAGTGGCGCCACCATGGGCCACATGGTGTCATGACGCCCAACCCAGATCAATGATCAGGAGGAAGGAGCTCCATCACCATCTCATGGGTCATGTGATCATCGTCCTCTGATCAGCTGATCAACTGTCTCCAACATGTCCCACCAACTGTCCCCTGTCCCTCTGTCTCCAGTCTGGTCCCTGCTGAGCCGCTCCATCCTCCTCTTCATCCTCCTCTTCCTCACTGCGTCTGTCTTCTGTCCTGGAAACTATCAGAGATGCTGTGGACACAGAGAGGACGAGGACAGAGAGACATCTACTCTGAGATGTTGGACAGGCCTCACCGCTGTCCTCTGGACCAGGTAGGTGTCCCTCAGAGACATGTCCCACTGTCTGTCTGTCCTCAGATGGACTCAGTGTCTCTGTCCTCAGTACCAGGTGGACCCGTCCGTCCCTCAGCTCCTCAGTGTCTCAGATGTCCTCCAGTCCCTGCAGTCGTCCTCTCTGCTGCCCCCTGGTGTGCTCAGCTCATCTCAGGTCAACTCTGGTCTCTCCTGGTCCTGCAGGATGCTGACCTCTGACCCCAGGAGAGGAGACAGTCTCAGGTAACCTCAGCAGCATCAGGACCATCAGTTGGGAGGGAGCGGGTCAGAACCTGCTTCCCGTTAGGCCCCGCCCCCTTTTAGGGTCTCATGCATAGACATACTATAAGAGTAG
>NW_015118175.1:0-398 GCF_001443285.1 Poecilia latipinna | reverse complement strand
ATTCTGCAAATATGCATTCTCACGGCTGTTTCGCTAGGAACAGCTATTTTTCTAATTTTTCTAGTTATCAGTGAGAATGCATCCAATGCATTCTCACTACTTGTGTTTCTGTTTCCCTTTATTATTATTATTATTATTATTATTATTCAGTCTTCCGTACCTTTTTCATCCTTTAACTACTTCCACTATCTTTCACTAATTCTACTAATTCATATATCAAAACGTTCAGCTTCTTCAGGAGAATTGAGCTATGATTTTTGGTAAACTTCACTATTGCACTTTTTGAAATAATTGCCCTTTTGTGCAAATTTTTACCCCATTGAAATACATGGTGGAATTCACTAACAGACGTCAGTTACTAGAGTGGACACTCTAGTAACTGCCGTTTTTGAACTTTT
>NW_015118174.1:6224-9923 GCF_001443285.1 Poecilia latipinna | reverse complement strand
ATTTTGGAGAAGTCAGACATTTTGGAGCAGAGGTGAATCTAAAAGTTGCAGGATGGTAGCCCTGGAAGACTGGAGTTGGTGACCCCTGCTCTAACATAATAGCCAGATTTGTGGCATGCATGTCTCATAGTTGTCCTGTTGACAGAATCTTCATCGTTTCTTGGTTATTCACTTGTTAGTTTTGGAGGATCAGCAGCCATTCTTTCTCTATTTTCAGTAAATGGACTGAACAGAGCTGTGTGAGATGTTCAAACCATCTCACTGATATGCCTGGTTGTTCACTAATGGTATCTAACAAACCTCTGAAGCCTTCAGCATTTACACCGAGATCATATGAAACACACATAAACTCGAACTAATTAATTACCTGAGTGCTGAAGCCTGTTGTTTTTCTTAAGATTGTTATTTGTATGCGCTGTAATACCAAAAACATCTTACCAAGTCAGTCTAGTTTCTAGTGCAAATATTATGGTATACTTTAAATAAAAGAAAGAAGAAGAGCTTGTTTTAAGTCAATAATTCCTTAATAATTTTTTTAAAAGTGTGAGTTTTTAAGATTATTTTCCTCATGGGAACATAGTAAAAAAAATCTGCTTGTAGAACTAATACTATTTTAAAAAGAGATAAAAACCAGCCGACTAAATGTGCCAGAATTCAGTTTGGGTTGCTAGGTAACGGGCTGGGCTTTGCTAGGGTTGCTAGGCAACGGGTAGTGCCTGCTGATTTCTGACATTACATTCTGAAAGTTTTTGAAATGGCAAGAAAACCTTTACTTATTGCCCAAAAGCACATGAACTGTTTTTAGAATCAGTTGAGACTCAAGTAGAAATACAAAAATGTAAAAAATGTGAATTTTCTCCGTTAATGTTTGTGGTAACATGAAAACTTCAGTGTGATTCTTTACCTCTTACATCTTTTCCTTCGGCTTCAAAACTGGCAAACTGAGTTTTTCCTTATTGCTTAAGCCTTTCCTGCTGAAGACATGCAGATTCGTTATGGTCCATTCGCTGAAAGAAGAAAAAAAGTCAGATATTTCAGTGATTGACCAGCCATTTTCCAGTGTATTGATTGGTGCATGCCTAATTGTCCCCTAATTATTGTTACTTTTCTTCAGGGTAAAAATAAACGGTTGCAAAAATAAAACCATATTCCAGTTACCACAGACTGTTTACAGCTCATGTGTTGAATTTTCTCCCAGGAGAGAACAAATGACGCACCCAGAAAATATTTTACCTTATGTAGCAGCAATTTTGTGTAACATCAGAGAAGCAGCACAAACATGGTGTGCAAAAAAAAAAAAAACTCCCAGGAAGCAACATATGTTAATGAAGCAACTTCGGAGTTTATTCAACAGAGACCACTAATGAGACACGGAGTGGCGGAGGAGGGGATTGTTATGCATCTGAAATGCAAATTAAATTTAGAAGTTAAATTACAGTTTGGCCACATGACAATACCAAGATAGTACAGAGAAGAGACAGCTAATAAAAATGGTGTCACTAGAGAAAGGATAAATGAAAGAAAAACAACAGAATGAACAATGTCCCATTTTTTTAACTGTCATGGTATGCTGGGGATTTCTGAATGACTGAAAAGCTCCAATGTTTAAATCAGTAAAAGATGTGCTGCTTTCAGAGAAAATATTCCTATGAATTCCTGAATTTCCCGAATGTGGGACAAAGAAAATATATTTCTATTTCAGTTCTGGAAAAAGTGTGTGGATGATGGGTCGCCGAAAGAGATTCATACAGAGAACAGTGATGTAAAAAAATACAGGACACGATACAATGACCTGTCGTTTCTACTATCAGTACTGACATTCATATATAATTCACAATAAATAAATAAGAAATGGCATTTAAAATGTTCTGTTAAATCTCATCTAAAATTCAGTTTCTGGTGAGGAATAAATCAGACTAAACTTACATAGACCTAACACAATAAGTCCACATGATTACAACATTGTTACTCCAGATTTTGAAGTATTTTTTCTTTTTCTTTTAAACCTCATGGTCCATAATCTTTTACAATTTTATCTTATTCACAAAACGGAGGTTTAGCTGATCTCTTAATGTGGCCAAATCAGTCTTTTTTGTGAGCCTAAGGGTGTTTTCTCACCTGATAATCCAGTGCATAAAATTGCAACATATGTTACATTTTCAGTTGCTGTGGTTCACTTTCACACTGCAGTTTTAAATGAACCAAAGCCTTTGAAAAACTTGTTCCCCTCCTCACCTATGGTGGCGCTGCAATAAGAACCACTGAAGAAAATGACACTAGAAGACACTGAACTCAACTTCCTTCTTTACAAAATGTAAACAAAACTGAAGCAGTGTCAAAGTTTAGCAGTTGACAAAGAGACATTTGTTTGTTTTGGTTGTAATTACCCAGAATGCCCTGCACTACAATCCACTTCCTGCTTCTGGAGCGTTTTCCGGTCCACTTGGCATTCACATTTTGAGGTGGACCATAGTTCACTTTTTTGGCCGTAACAAGCCATGACATATTTGTTTTTTCTTGTTTTATTGTGTTTGATTTTTCAACCAATCACAGTCCAAATAAAGCAGCATCACACCCAGCCATGTGGTCAGCCATAGCTGCTCACTAAGATGGGAATTTCTTCCCATAGACTCCAAATCGAGTGTAAAAGCTACAGATTGAAAACAAAGTATTTACCAACAGTTACTTAGGTAACAGCCACCAGCAGGAAGAGTTCATTGTGAAGTAGAAAGACAAAGCTGGATGTAGCTCCTATAAATAGAAACAAATTAAAACATAAAGTTAATGTCAGCAATAGCTGCAGATAATCCGTAAAAGAGAAAGTAGCAAAGTAAAAAAAAAAACATAATAAAACTAGGTAATTTAGCTGCCTTCCTGTCACAAACTGTGAGCTTGTGTCACTGCTGACAGTCAGTTTAACAATAATCTAAAAACTAATATCTAAAAATCTGCATATATAACAGACAATGTACATGTTTTTTATATATTTTTACCATAATTTTTTAAGCAAATGAAAACGCCTGTCTACATCTACAGTATGTTTGAACATAAAAGGCAAAAACTCTCATCATAGCTAACCTTGTATTACGTAGAAATCTTTCTACAAAGTTTAATCAAAGGAGTTGAGTATTTAAATGGTTTAACTCCACGATTCCCTAGTTAATTAAAGAAAAATTGTAACTACTTTAGCTATTTGGTGGTTTGATTAAACTGCATCTAATTTTGAAAGTCACATCTTTAAAGTAGCAGGAAATTACAAGGTTAAAACTATTTGTACAAATACAGCAAAATGACTTTCTCACTTGGTTCGTTGTATAAAACTCTGTCTGCAGATGAAAATAAAATAAATCCTGTTTATATTTAAGTGAAAAAAGCTGGTTTGCATTTAGGATTTGGAAGAGGAGCTAAGAGAGTGACAGGGTTCAACAATTTTGTTTGTGACGCTTTAATCACTTTGCATCAGCAAATATGAGATGAAGTATTGATTCTTATGAGAAAATGAAATGATTATTGTAGAAGCAAAGAATGGTGCTTTAAAGTAAGAAATCTTAAATTAATGGAGATAGAAAAGCAATAGATGTTCCCAGTAAACAAATACAAGTTTAAAGGGGACCTTTAACACAAAACATTCACATTTTACATGTTTTGTGCTTCCATCTGCGTATCAACTGCTTCTGAAAACAGCCTGAACACTTAAAA
>NW_015118174.1:0-2365 GCF_001443285.1 Poecilia latipinna | reverse complement strand
TTATATATATATATAATATGTAAAAGGTATATAAATAACCACAATGGTCCTAATTTGCCATTGTGCAACATAGACAGAAGTGAGCAGATTAAAATCTCATCACCTAAGAAAGATTTTGTGCAAAAAGTGTAATGAACATGTTTTGTAACCTGTTCAAGGAAGCACAATAGGTCACCTTTAAGACCTTCCTTTCTATTCTTCTCTATTTCTATTTATTTATTTATCACAGCACCTAAAGACAGAGCTTCGATTAAAGGATGTGGTTGTGTACAAAACCCAGAGTCGGCACACTCATAAGGCAAACCGCCTTTAAATTAGGTAAAGAGGTTGAGCGGTTTAATGGATGGCTCTGGCACCCAGATAAGGAATGACAGCTTTCGCTGGTTATAGATATGAGCCCCCCAAGTGCAGCTCTGTCAACCAGAAAGTCATTTACCAGCTTGAGGGATGTCGGCATTGATTTCAGCTCACCATTGATAATGCATTCCAACAACACCGGCCCGCTTCCTCCTCTTGTCAATGGGGAACTTGATGGGAGGTTATGGTGACGGATGCTGCTGTCTTGTCAAATTAACACAACATGGATGTGATGTTCATGCTGTTCTGCAGACACTGCCTTCAACAGGTTTTAACCTCATAGGACAATCTTAACAGTAAAGGAACAGATGGGTATGAAGTTGGTGTGAGTCCATCAGTGGATAATTAGGCTGCAAAAAGTTGGGTTTGCTTATTTTTATTATTTTAAAAACCATTTTTGCCGTTGTGTTTACCAAATTTCATGACTATTTCACAAGATGAGAAGTTTCTTTGTTTATACAAATTAGTGCAGCAAGTTTCCGCAGGAGCTTAGAAAAGTAGCAGATTGATACAATGTTTAATTTGTATTTGCAGTCATCAGTTCTTAGCTTTTTATTTGAGATAAATTGTCTGAATTACCAAAAAATAAGATGCAGAACATTTAAAATTAGCTGATAATGATAGTTAATTTCCAATGGTCAATGATACTGTCTTACTCCAAAAGCAGAAAGTGGACGCACAGGGCATTCTGGGTAAATACAACAAAAATAAATGTGAGTATCTAGAACTAGAAAGAGAAATGACTCATGGTCTTTAACAAACAAGAAAAATCCTACAACCGTTAAAATCTGATGCAAATCTATTTGTTCTACATTTTGTGAAGAATGAAGGGTCTTTGAGATTTTTGTGTTGTTTCTTTCAGTGGCTCTTGGTGCGGTGCCCCCACAGGCAAGGAGGGGAACAAGTTTTTCAAAAGGTTTGTTTGACACGGTGCAGTGTGAAAGAGAACCACAGCATCTGAAAATGTGACAAATGTTGTAATTTTGTCCCAAATCAAACTGATTATCTACCGGTTATCGGTTGTGAAAATACCCTTAAATGTGAGTTTGGAAACCTTCATAAACCCTGTATTTACAATAAATTTAAAAAAATGTCTTACTTTAGAGCAGAACTTGGCAAACAAAGCTGATTCCTACTCTTGTGTTAAAGAACTGTAATCTTGTGTTCAGTGAGGGTAAAGTCATTATCAAATCTCATTTGGTCCTGGGCTAATCGCTGGTAACTGTGCCATCTAACAGTTATCCACTGCGAGCTTCATAAAACCCTCATTGTTCCTGGGTTTAATCATCTAGTTGACTTGTAGATGAGATAACAAGGAGTTCTCCCTCCCCCCAGCCGAAATGAGCGTAAACACGGCGCAGCTCTCCTGAAGCGCGGCTCCCCTAACCCTGCTGAGACAGAAACTCTGCAGCGGCGGATGCGTCACAGCCTGTGACACCTCACATCTCTTTCCCGTTTGTGAAACGAGAAGAAGCAGCTACCTGCCATTTTAATTGCATTTCTTGCTTTTGACTAATCATAGAGGACGTCTGGGCCCGCTGGGCAGCCAGCCAGCTGGAGCAGAAGGATACTGTATGTCATTTTTACTCCCCGGCACAGAAAAAACAACATGGCTACAACAAGGAGAGACGCCCCTCCCCAGCGAAATGTGCTAATTTTACCTGGTGGGGTTTGTTTTGATTTGATTTTCAGATGTGTCCTTCGGTGCACATTTAGGAACTATGAGAGGATCACATAAAAATGTAATATGAACATAGTTGATAGATTACTCAGTATTTTACCTTCCAACTGACAGTTATATTACTTTTGTGTACTCCAAAATAGCAACCCTTTGCATATTACTGTTTACATCTGGAAATTTTGCAAATTCGCACAACATAGGAGGGCAAAAAGCCGATTCTTTCATTTGCTATGCATAGCCGCGCTGCCACGTTGTAGATGTAGGTAGCTGGAGATGGTAGTATTATTAATTTAGTGCAGTGTGCCACAACAAATGGAAGATTAACGC
>NW_015118173.1:0-9925 GCF_001443285.1 Poecilia latipinna | reverse complement strand
AAAATAAAATTTTTTCCAAAAAAAACAGTTTGGGGTTTTTTTTTTTTTTTTTTTTTTTTTTACTTTGGTCAGTTTGGTTGTGTTTTTTAAACACTTGGGCTTGGGGTTTTTAGAAGCAGTAGAGACATAAATGGAAGTATAAAAATAAGCAAAATGTGAATTTTGAGTAAAAGGTCCCCTTTAACATCCATTTTTGCTTTAAGATTTCTAAATAAAACCAGAATTTAAAACACTGGTCGTAAATTAATGTGCACAAACATCAGTATGTCAAACACAAACTCACTTACTACTTCACAGGTGTACCAACCTGATATCCCACCAGACTGCCCAGGATGCACTTCCTCTGAGCAGCAACCCAGCGAGCGATACTGGTGGCTCCAATCTTGCGCGGCTGTGTGACCACAATGTTGCAGGAGGCGGTTTTCTCATTGTAGTGGTCCAAGATGAACTGTGGCAGCTGGGTGGTCTTGCCACTGCCGGTGGCTCCTCGAACGATCACAACCGAGTTGCTTTCTATGAAGGAAATTAGCTAGAAGCAGATGAGGACAGTTAAAGTGAACCTGTTGGAATAAACCATCATGTCACTGCAAATAAAGAAACAGACATTATAGTGCATTGGTGACTATACTGGGCCGACATTAAAAACCAATGTTTATTTTGATTTTCTTGACATTTGTGAGTGTTTCATAAGAGTGGGGACTGCCCATGTAGTATTTGTTATACAATATTAGAAATACATTACATAAATTACTTTTTATAACAAGAAAATAAACATTTTATGGCCTAAAATGCGACAACATAGAATTCCTTTAGAGTAAGTTTGATCACTTGTAGAAAATAATGCATCTGCAGCTAAAAAAACATTTCTGCTTGACAGAAGAGTGTAGGGCTGATTTGTTTATTCTTTTCTTAGACCAACAGTGCTTAATATGATTATTTTATTTATTTTATTTTTTTTACAGAATTTGAACCAGGTGAACCTAAAACTATTACACTTACGGAGTTTTGGATAGAACATTTACAGATAGTTTTTTTTTTTTAATCTTAAATGAAAAATATGAATATATATGTATATTTGTACAATTTTGACTTAATTGCTGCTCTGAATATGTTTTACTTTCATCATTTGATCTATTTTGTGACAAAATATGCTAGTTAGCGATTAATCAATTACTAAACTAGTTGACAGTAATTAAAATTATCGATTTATCACAATTAATCTGATAAATTATTTCAGCCGTATAAAAAAAATATAATATTGGTAAATATCGGTTATCAACCATAACAGAAATATTATCTAACATCGGCTAAAATCCTCATATCGATGAGTCCTTAATGGATGTTCTAAGCTGATTTAAGACAATATGAAATTATATTTTACCCACATTAGAAAGTGAAAAGAGTCAACGCTTGAATAACTCCATTGATATTCACGACACTAATAACACTCAATGTGGGCTCCTGCTGTACAGGCACATATAAAAGTAACTGCACTTCTTAGAAGCAAACATTAAGACTTAGTGGGCTTCTGTCCTGAGGACATAATGTCAATTTAAGTAAAACTCTGCAATGACCCAAAAATAAACTCCAGGAGGAAAATGCATTAGTGCCTTACCTGCTCCTTGTCTTTGGTTATGGGTAAGCTTGGGCATTCAAAACTGGAGCAGGGAGAAACAGGAGGAGGACCTAAACATTCAAAACAGTGAAGGGAGAGGTAAATTCACAACAATCTAGTACTGTATGTGGGTGGAATCTACTACTAAATCATGTAATCCATTACTCACTCCTCGAAGGTTCTGGGTTTTGGATCCGTCCAACATCAGCTTTCTGGCTGGAATCATCAGGTTTTACCGGACTGAGAAAAGCAACATAAGCAGTCACATTCCTGTTCTAAACTTCTGCCTTCATGTCCCAGCAATGTAGTGGAGTTCTGTTTGGTTGCTAGGTAACGGGCCGGGCTTGGCTGGGGTTGCTAGATAACGGCTCAGTGCCGTTCCACTGTGACTTAATCTGGAGGTTTTTGAAAAATTTCCATTTTCAGACACCAAAATACAATAAATTATTGCCCAAAAACGGCTGTTTTTTTAAAAGCATGTCATAATTACTTTTGTTTGTAATTTTAAGACTTTGTTCTGGTAAAATTGCATCACTAGTCTGCTAATATTATGACTATATTCTCGTAATTAAATAAATTTTAAAAGTATCGTAGTCTGGCCTTAAAGCAACTCTCAGGAGGGTTAAAAAAAATAAAGGCCACTTTTTGAAAATATTTTGTCATTTGTATTTTTTTTTTCAAGTAAGCACAAAAAATAGATTAAAATTTAAATTAAAAAATAACTTATAGATCCCAAAGGGAAATTAAAAGTTGTAACTCATCAATTCAGATTCTTCAAAGTGTTATTGTTGGCAGGAAAGTTTTCCCAAGACAGACTCATGAAGAAGATGGCCATACATGTCCATAATCTTGATTTTATTGCTATTATTATAATTAATGAATATAGTACAAAAAAAATCCGATTTATTTTTTAAGCCTTATTGCCCACAGGCCTGTCACGATAATTTTTCCTGGACGATAAATTACCCCAGAAGTTATTGCGATAAACGATAAAATTGTTATTTTGAGACCATTTAAAAGTGATATAATGGTAACGACATAACATTCTCAAAGATCAATAAACTTCCATTTCTAATGAACATTTCACAATGGGATATTTTAAATATCAAAACAATCAATTATGGAGTTTCTGTCAACAAAACTGTCCTTCAATTAAAGAGCTAAGTGGGACCACAGGCCCAGACTGGAGACTTTTAATATCCAGTTTTTGGTAGAAGATGATAAATAATGCAAATGCAAATTATTGAGCTCGTTTTAATTTATCATGCGATTAATTGCAACATACCTAATTTACCACACTAGCTACTTTACTCAAACTCTCTCCTCCTTTTGAATTTCGCTCTGGCACACTCAGCCAGGCCGTTTGCTCTGTGGCCTGAGGAGAAGCGCGCCTTGCAGTGTGAGCAAGCCGAGCATTTCAATGCAAAAACAGACAGCAATACGAGGGCTTGAACAAAATACACCCACGGCTTGTGAGCACACATGCACTCTCATCCTCTTTCTCTCCACTGCACACATATCGTGGAAGCTACAAAGCAGCTGACCTTACAACAAAGCTGCACACTGCACAGAGGAGAGTGAGGTGAAAGGATAGGAGAGGTGACAGCTCTTAGTCAGTTAGCAGCGGGCGACTAACTCTCCCCGACAAAGTCTGCATGACGGGAGCAGTGGGAGGACAAGACAATCACCGCAGAACAAAAGAAAAAGGAGAAAACAGTCCAGGACTGCAGCCAAAACTCAACATTTACCACCAAAAGAAGCAGGAGGAAGAGGCAACTTTGCTACAGTAGATTTATAGAAGCGCAACGCTGGAGGGAGCACCATGTGAGCAGCTCTTCTGTGCCAAGTCTCTCAAAAGCTTACAGCAGAGTCAGCAGTGCAGTTTTGTTTCACCAGTGAGTACAGATTTATTTTCTTTAAGATTTCAGTCTTATGTGCATGTGCAAACCCCTTCTGATGCCTAAAGGCTCTGTTGTGTATTATTCAAAACACCACTATGCAGTTTTGATGAGGCTGACCTTGGACCCCGCAGGCGGCAACAGAACGAGTCACACAGAGAAATCTGGGCCAAATCAGAGCGCCGTTTGACTTGAAGTGAAAACCGTCTTCGACCCAATCAGACCAGAGGTCACATTGCTCATCTGGGTCAATATTACAAAAAAATTATCAGCAGTACAGCTCAGTACTGGAGCTGAACTGAAATATAGCTACAGTATGGCTGGAATGGGTAGCCGTATTGTCAACTAATTTAGTAATTGTTGACAGACACAAAAAAGGCCAACTGCTGGAATAACATATTTAGGGCAGTAATTAGGACAAAACTGTACAAAAAATATAAATATTTTGAATTTAAGATGAATAAAAACCCTTCTTTGTCTGCAAATAAATTCCTCCTCAAGCGGTATAATTTAATTTCGCCTGGTTGAAATTCTGTTAAAAATAATCCTTACTAATGGGGGTGCTGTGGTGGCACAGGGGCAGGGCGCGGCCCATGTACTGAGGCCTTGGTCCTCATGCCGGTGGTCACGGGTTTGATTCCCGGCCTGGTTTGATCCCCTCTCTCGTGGCCCTCTTCCCTGTCAGGCTACTTCCAAATAAATGCCACTAGAGCCAACAAAACCTTTAAAAATAATAATAATCCTTACTAAGCACCTTTTTCTGCCTTATCAATCGGTTAATCCAAAAATTTATCAGCTGATTAGCCCCACATTGTATTAATGTTAAGTCAGGCAGAATGGGCTTTTCACAAGTTAATGTGAGAAGAACTTTTTTAGCCGCAGAAGAATCCTTTGCTACAAATGACCAAGTGTACACTAAATTAATTACATTTTAGGCAATATTTTTTTATTTAAAACAGGAATTGAATTATTTGTGTAATGTTGTATAAAATAAGTTTAAGTGGTTAAAATGAACAATCTGCAAAATGTGCAAGAATTTTTAAATCGATTAATCGTCAAACATAATCGACAGAATAATCGATCACTAAAGTAATTTAGCTGCAGCCCTGCATTTTTAAAAATTCAAATAAATTCAAAAATACTTGATCCCAAAGAAAAATAAAATAATGAAAATGAGAGCTTCATTTCAATAAAATAAAATAAAAGCATTTAGAATTTTTTTTTATGGAAAAGCACTTTATATGCAACAAAATTTAATTTGTTGCATATAAATGAAATTTTATATGCAACAAAATTCCACTGTTAATTATTACTTTATAATGAAGACAGATTAATACTCATTTCCTCAGTTTTCAGGGCCTGTTAGCATAAAGAGCCATGCCTCTGTTCGGCTGGATGAAATGGTCCAATCAAACGAGAGCACAGACTCGACCTCCAAGCCGAGTGGAGCCTGTGCTCGGCCATATGTTGCTCACAGAGCTGCTGTGGCACGTGGAGGAGCGAGAACGTCTGGCAAGACAACTGGAGCGGGAGAACCGGCTGGCCCACAGCGCCCTGGGTCTCCACTGGTTCCAGAAATACCCCAACCTACGAACCCTCGTCTCGTCGTCAGAGCTGCACCAGCTGCAGTTCCTCTGCTCACAGGTTCCACCCGTCGACACAGCCACCGTCGTCTCAAGGTTGTTTTCTTGTTTTAATGCCAACAATGTCCAGCTTCAACTATATCAATACAACTTAGAGCCAAGGTCACCCCTCAAATCGCATATTTACCCATAGCCACTTGAATTTCAGAAAGGTCTCCGTTTTTCAAGATGGCCACCATTTTTAAACAAAGTATTGCCATAAAATTACCCATTTTCAAGTCATGGACGAACTTTATGTCACATCGTATGTTTTTCATTTTATTCATCCCGTTCATACGACTTTACAGTAATAACACGTAGCAAAACTGGACACAAAAATGTGAGACGTTGCTGTTTGCAAGTCTCACGCTGGTCTGGTCGTCAACTGGAAGGAGATAAAAATGTGAGACACCAAAAGGCAGTTGTCTTAATGGCTAGCATTAGCTTTTGCTAATTTTGTTTTTGCCTTATTTAGCAGTTTAGCATAAATCTCTGCTATTTTTTTGTTTGTTTAGTGATTTAGCTAAACAAACTAATCTTCTGTAAATTTTTCTGTGTGTAGTGGGTAAGCATAAATTTCTGCTAATTGCTTTGCTGTATTTATCAGTTTAGGATAAACATCCATACTTTTTTTTGTACTTAGTGGTTTAGCGTAAACTTATGCTAATGTTTTTTTGAATATTTAGCGCTTTAGTACAAGCTTCTGCTAATTGTTTTGTGTGTTTAACAGTGCAGCATGAGCTTAGCTATTTTTTTCATGTGTATTTAGGAGTTTAGCACAAGCTGCAGCTAATTGTTTTGTGTTTTTAGCGTAAACCTTTTGTTTGTGTTGCAATTTAGCATTTGGTTCTACACATTTTTTGTTTGCTTAATGGTTTATGTTAGCATAGCCAAGTTTCTTGTTTTTATAAATTAGTGGTTTGTGTACCTAACTTTTTGGTTAGCTGTACCCATCATAACAACAATGGCGGCCATTTTGAAAAAATATCCACCAGAAAAAGGAAACAAGATCATGAAAATATGTAAGGCTCTGATTTGACACCACACTCAATCAAATGCCAATAGTGCACAAATTATTTTTCCATGGCATATCTAATCAGTAAATATTATTTCTATGACAATTTAGGATTTTACTCAAAAAGTGTGTGATAAATATTTGCTAATTTAATAGAAAAATAAATTTTTCCTGACCAACTTGAATTTTTCAGTAACATTTTTCATGAATGTAAGCACTTAGAACATATGTGCCAAGTTATGTTCTTGTATCCACATGTAAAAGATTTCACTGAAATACTCAATTATCTGCTGCACTGAAAGGTTAATAAGTGTTTAATGTGTGATCATGAAAGGTCTGAAAGGCTTCGTATGGCGTGACTAGAAGGGTTTCCCCTCAGTTTTTAGCTAGAAAGGGAAAAAAAAGGATGAAGAGCATATGACTGAGCAGCGCTGTGACCCACTTATCACACAAAACAACTCACAGCCGGGTCATTAATGTGCGCTTATATAACCAAAACATAAAAAAGAGAGAAATAGCACGACTGAGATGTTTCTGTGGCCTTTTCTGAATATGTCCCATCTTAAAAATGCCAGGATGATGGCTGGGAGATACAACTTAAAAATAAAATCTACCAGATCCAATTTTGCAGTAATGCTATAATTATTTTCTTGCTTTCCTTACTAAAAAAGGAAATTGCAAATGACAAAAAATATTTTCAAAAAGTGGTTTTGACTTCCATCATCCCTTCTGTGAGTTGTACAGCAAAGTTTAGGACCAGGCCACAAAATTTTTGTTTAAATACAAGAATATTGCCATAATAAAGATGGTTTTACTAGAAGAACGTCATAAAATTACAAAAAATTGTTCTGAAAAGCTTGAACAGAATTATCTCGATCTGACACGAGTCTGTGTGGTTCTTTCTTCAAAATAGACGATCATTTGCTCAATTGTTTCAAAGTCCTGTTACTTATAATAATTAGATGCCGATATGTTAAAAGATGAAGTGTTTCCATATTTGTAAAAATTACACCAAAGTATAACTTCATAAGATTCTCTATATTCCAAATTTTTTTGTTATTTTATGTGGAGTTCTCTTAGGACTACTACTTCATTCTCCTAATACAATATTACCAGAATAAATCAGTTTATTTTCATATTATTTTGATTTTATTCTGATTAGACTTTATATTTGTAATATTATGACTTTATTCTCACAATATAAAACAAATATTAAATCGTAGCCCGGTCCTATACTGCACTGTAGAATAGAAGCTGCAAAAAACTTCTCAAACAAGATGGCGGCCCTGTGTGTGCAGACATCACTTCAGAATATGGAAACCCAAAGAGTGCATTGGTACAAAATAAATCCAGATTTTCCAAAAATTAAATTTTCAATATCAAAACTGATTCATAAAAAAAGAAGATAAAAACCATAAAAACTAGAGGTATGAACTACATCCTGATTGAAGTAAATGGTAAAATAAAATGTCATTGTTACTAAATTTTAACAGGTTTCGTGAAGTGATCGTCACCAACGACGTACGACACTGGGAGCTGGCAACCATCTTCAAGCACATCCTGATCGACTTCCTCAGCCAAAGACAATCAATTGAAGAAGAAGGCTTATCAATGGAGGTCTGGAGCAGCCAGTACAAGAAGCAGGGCTCGGTCACTCCCATAATGCCCCAGGGTGGAAGTCATGAAAGGGAAGAGATCCCAACGGTCTCTGGGTATGTGGATCGGGCCATGCGCCACTCAAGTTCGTTCACACCCAGCAGGGCCTGGGATCTTCCGTACTACTACCCCGTGCCTCTGAGACCCAAAGGAGAGAGTACAACACTGTGAGAAGATACACCCTAGTGTGGAGAAATGGGAAAATGTCCTGCAATAAGCCAAGGATCAATTCTGTGAAAGATATTTCTCCCCCAACAACTGGTTTACGTACTAATGAAAACCCCTCGTTTGAGTTTGTATTGTACCAGAGGGCTGTAGCAATCCTGTAGTAACGAAGAATAGGTTTGTAAATATGAAGAAGATGCTTTCATTATTAACATTTGAGATTTTTTTTTCTCTATGTAGAGTTTTCATGATGTAAGAAATACAAAAAAAAAGTCACACAATTTTCCTCAACATTTTTTAAAATCTACGCAATAAAGTAGGACTGGACAATAAACCAATAACGTATATCAAGATAGACAAGTGATCAATATCAATAGATAATGCATCTGATCAAATATTCAATACGTAGAATATTCACTGAATGCCGATCAAGAACTGCACAGCATTCTGGGAGATCTAGGCAGAGGACAGCCTTTAGCCTCTCAACCTCTCACAGCTAGCTAAGCAAGGTTGGTGTAGTCAACTAACTCACTCCCTCTTTTTTTACCTAGCAACTCTCATTCTTTGGTTACCTAGCAACAACCTATTGAGTAACTTGCAAAGCAGCAGTTTCAGGTTTCACCACCGTGCCTCAAAACTGCTTACAAGTGTGGAGTGAAAACTGTGCATGGAAGAGGAAAGGTCTGATAGTATTTCACATATCACAAAAAAACCCATCAATAATTATCAACAATTATTGATGTGAAAGTCTAATATCATGATAGGTTTTTCCAGCCATACAGTCCAGCCCTGCAATAAACCATTAAAAAAAACATCTAGTTTAGGCTGCCATGTCAGTGCAGCTGCTTTGTTATACCATTTTAAATTCAAATACTCTTGTGATAAATTAAAATGAGCTGGATAATTTCCATTCTGATTGATATTTTTTGAATAGTAATTTTGTTTAGAGACATCAGAATCCATTTTATTAATGGATTGATAAAATGAATAAAATTACTTTAATTTTATTTATTGTTTTGTGTTGTAAAGTTTTTTTTGGCTTTTTAAAATGTCTTCCAGTTGCAGTGTGGAGAGTTCTTTACAAAATTAATGTTTATAAGGGCAAACTTGCACCTTTATTATGTTACTATTATATTAGCTGAAAATGGTCTCAAAACAATATTATCATTAATCGCAACAATTTCTTGGACAGTTTATCATCCAGCAAATTTTGTTATGTCAAGTCTATTTATAAACAAAATTATTAAAAACTTGCAAAAAGCTAGATTTTCTTTGACACTATTGAAGTCTAAGACTATATGTTTATTTATGTTGATTCAAGACAGAAACAGCAAGGATAAAAATGCTATTTTCTTTTATTTTTTTATGACAAAACTCTGCTTTGGACCTTTGGTTTATTTCAAATTAAATTTAGAACTTCCTTGTGAAAACACATGCCACATAGAAATGTCAAGTTATGTTGTACTATAAGGAAATACGGCTATGTGACAACAATAATTAGAAATATTTTAATGGTTTTACAAATCAAGTTAAATATCTTTTAACTTTTTTTTTTTACAAACATTGCTAATCCACGTGTGTTAGTTTAAACGTGAAACCATACATTTTGTTACAAGCTGTAAATTTATAGGAGAAAAAAATATATAACTTATAGTTCGATATTGAACCATTTTCTAACTCAACTCGAAGCACAGTAGTAGTTTCTGGAACCGCCGAACCAGACCACGTGACGCTAGCTAACTAATGCTAACACCAATTAAGCGTAAAATGTTCATTGAGACCAGGTAATTTTCCTTACCTGGGCTCTGCCGGAGTAGAACTTTCGGTGTTATCTTTTAGGTTCAAGGTGGCGAGTGTGGTCCCTGATGTGAACCACTTCGAAATCTGTTCCCCTGTAAAGGCTGGCTTCATGATGGAAGTGACCGTCACACTCAGAGCCAGAAAGAAGAGAAGG
>NW_015118172.1:5561-9927 GCF_001443285.1 Poecilia latipinna | reverse complement strand
CCTCTGACAAGGGGAAGTAGAGAGAGAGAGAGAAGGGGGGGGGGAGGTGTTGCGCAACAACACCCTTCATCTACCTTTAGAAAACATAGCGGTAGCATTTGTTGGTGCACTTAATCCTTTTATGAGAATACCCAACTTTAATAAAATATACTGCTCAAAAAATAAAGGGAACATTTCACTTTAATTTTGTGTGTGGCTCCAAATCCAGGCCTCCATTGGTTAATAAATTTGATTTCCATTGATGATTTTTGTGTGATTTTGTTGTCAGCACATTCAACTTTGTACAGAACAAAGTATTCAATGAGAATATTTCATTCATTCAGATCTAGGATGTGTTATTTGAGTGTTCCCTTTATTTTTTTGAGCAGTGTACTTAGCACATTTTGTAGAACCAATTACCTGTATTTGAATTTCCTATGTTTTGTGAAATACAGAAGTAACACATATTGATGCACTAAAGACCCTTCATCATAAGATCCTACCTGAGAGGATGTCGATGCACCAGAACCTCTCTACCAACATGTTCCATTTAGCACGGTTTAATAAAAAAGTGTCATTAAACATATACATAACATTTTGACGTATAGGGACAACATAGTCCACAAACAACCTATTTTGTCCCGATTAAAGTGGTTGACTCCAAGCAATTACTTGTTTACAGTAGTAACGACACTGCAATCTAAAGCCATGTAGAAATGTTTACAAGCTGCCTGTCATGTAAATTTAAAATATGAAGTAATACAGCAGCTTAATGAAAGTCAGGTATAAAATAAAATAAAGCTTACTGCCATGTTTGACTAAATAAAACAGAAACTTCCACAGGTAGGAATCCCTGATGTCCTCATTCTGTCAGTTAAAAACAATTTATCTAATTTCACTATTCCAAGACTCCATAAGATTCAAACTGTGGACCTTAGAGATAATAAATGCAGCAACAGGTTTTTGAATCAGTATTCAATAAATATTTACCCAGGAAGAACAAAAAGCACAGTTCTCTTACAAAATTTTAACAAATCTATGATGGTCAAGATTAGGACTAATTATTGGATATTCCCAATTTCTCCTAAATATAAAGAATTACATTTTAAAATAATAAATAAATATATTCTTCAAATGAATTCTTAATAGAGAAGTTTAATTTTAATGTTGAAAATTGTGGGTTTTGTACAACTCGGTTGGAAACAACTAAACATTTGTTTTAAGAATGTAAAGAAGTATCAAACTTATGGGATCAACTTCGTAACTTTCTGTCTTCTAAAGCAATAAATGTGGATTTTATTTCTTTACAAAACATTCAGTTCGGTTTATCTGAACTGACTGTTCAGATAAACCGAACATTTGATAGATTTTTTCTTATCCATCAAAGAAAAAATGTTTGAATTATGTTTGAATTCAAATGTTTGAAAGATAGGTTTATAGTTTATGCATTTAATGCCGGACCAATCACACTGCTGGCGCCTCTCCGGGTTGCCTCGAGCTGCTGGAGTAAGTTTACCTCAGCGTGGATCTCGCGCGCCTCCTTTCACTCAAACTGGACACAGGCTGACCTGTATGGATATTTACAACAACCCCTTATGAAGAATTATGTTTCTTTCTAGAGGTTTTGATCAAGGTAGGAGTTTAAAACCCACTGCATTAGCTCTGGTTGCGTATCTCTATGTGAACCGCAGGAATAACTTGTGGTCTCTTTCAGAGGTGCATTGAACAAGAGGCGAGAATGATTTATATTTGTAGACAAAGAATTTTGTGCGCCTTTTCCATCTCAACACGCTGCCCAGCGCCCTGCTCTGTCTGCGCTGATGAAGTTTATGTAGGGGTTTCCAGTTGGGCGGAGCTTTAGTGGTTAACCCAACGCCAACCTCATCATGCAGGTTCAGCCCGGTGAGGAGCTTTCGCGCTCACCTCGCAGTCACACTGGTTTTATATTTTATTTTATTTTTTTAGTATTATTTTTTCCGGTTACGAAGCATCAAACCATATCAAATGCTTTGTCCATTTAGTCAGAGTTAATGTGTGCGGAGATCTGAGAAACTTGTCCCATAAACTGGACCAATGAAAATAGTTTCTGTGTCTCCATGTTAAAAACTCAACAGACACGAAATGAAAGAGCTATTAAAGCCACATTAGCAGCATTGAATTAAATCTCCCTTTTGTTGCGCGTCTCTGCGCAGTGCAGCAGGTTTAACTCATGCAGGGCCGGTCCAAGGCTGTCTGAGGCCTTGAGCAGAATTTGACTTAGGGGCCCCTCTTCCTGCTAAAAACATCAGCATCTCTAACAGCTTCTGTCAGATTTAGTGAAATCTGGGAGAGGAGGAGTAGTTTAATTGGCCAATCTAAAAAGCAATCAGTTATAATTGCAGTTTACTAATTTGAATTTGTGAACAAATAGAACTCAAACTTAAAGATTAAACTCACAGCATCAGATTGTTGCTATGGTAACAAAACAATCCAACTATGAATATTGTTCTTTAAACTCTTACAAAGTAGACTTCCCAGCTCCTTAAAATCTTACATATAAATGTTAAATTTAAAATCTTTTAATTTATGTATTCTGAAATCATCAAGTCAGATTCAGCAGCATTGATAATGTCAATAAACAAATGTTACATTTATGCATCTGTGGTCTGTGATAAAATATTAGCATTTATGGGGCCCCTGAAGCCCTTGGGGGGCCTCATGGAGCTGCTGACTTAAATAGGATTAAACAGAAGTGCAAATAATTGATATTCATTTTAATTGTGTTTTTTGATTTGTTGTTTTTAAGACTAGTTGTGGGTTTAAACATTGTTTCACTGGTGATGTTTTCCCGTAACATGTAAATTACCCAGTCGTATTTTTACTTTTCTTGTCTACTGAACATCTTTTAACACAAAAACACTGTAAATGTCGCTATGCTCTCAATCACTGCTCTCAAAAATGAACTTTCTTTTTTTAAAAGATGTCAGAGAAAGATGCAGAATTTAAATGCAATAAAATTGTATGAGTTAATGGAAGATTTTCAGTTAGTAGCCCCCTAACATGTCTCTTATTAATTTTATTTAACTTTTTTTATTTTTTTTCCACTAATTTTAGTACTTTGTTCTAGTCTCTGTAACCAAAAGTTGTGATATTTAGTTTTTTGTAATGCTTGTTATTGACATGTTGTTTGAGCTTGCCATTGTTGTTCCTGTATTTTCAATAAAAATTAAAAATAAAAACTTCCACAGGACAAGAAATCTCCTGAGTAAGCAGTATGTGTCGTAGCATCGATATGCGTTTTGATGGTAGCACTTAGAACACCTGTTCTGTTACCTGGCCTGGTTTCAACCAGACAGACGGAGATTTTATTTTGAAAACAAGGAATCATTAAAGAAACAAGCACAAGTAAATTCAGATTAAACTTTGCTTATAAATTCAATAAATCTACACCACAATAAGGATTCAAATCGAACATAATGTGACTCTACAGGCTGGATTAGATTTTTTGTTAAAAAAATAAAAATAGGTCAAGCTAAAATTTTCCCACTGCGACTACTGCTGTTCATATTTGGAACCACATTTGTTACTTCTTGCCAATCCTGACACACAGTCAATAATTTTACATTACAAGAAAGAATAGTCGTTGCTCTAACCTGAGCGGGTAAACCTGAAAACTGGGAGCAGTTCCTGAAGAGTCGTGCGCACCGCTACTCCTCTACCTAACTTTACCTGCAGTGGGCGTTTCCACAAACAACCGGGTTGGAATTTGAACTTCTGACCTCTCGTCTACCCTCAACATGTTTCTCCAGAAATATTTGCTTAAGTCAAATCAGAAACATTGCAGTTCCCTGCCGCAACATTAACTCCTTACTGCACCAACTATCCAGACTGTGGTTCAGTCCAATTTGGAGCCACGCAGTATTTTTGCAGTTTGTAGTTTGTTTCCTGTCCAGCAGCTGCTAACGTTACCTTATTGAAATGGACCTCAGGCTGAGCGCTCGGAACCGGAACAGCGGTCCCATAGTAGCAGACTGAGGGTCGGATCAGGCTAGTAATACCCCGGGAAAGCACGGTACGGAGCATGATGAGTCTTCCTGCACGGACCAACCCACGGAGAATGCGGATCAGACTAAGTACATGGTTGCAGCAAACAGAAAGGGGCGGGGACGGGCTGCACGACAGACCCAAACCATATTTGGAAATGGGATGAGTGCGTTCCGGAAATGAAGGGGGCGCTATTTCCTATATCATCTGCGGTGGTCTCCCGGTTTATTTTCTTTTGAAATCTGTGACATATTGATCTTTAGGAAGGAGTTCCACTCTCAGCATACGTTTGAACTTCTCCTATATTATTTCTGCACAACTCATAGTTCTTAATACATTTTGTAGCTTTCTCAGTACTTCTAAA
>NW_015118172.1:0-681 GCF_001443285.1 Poecilia latipinna | reverse complement strand
TTGCATTTTTGGGGGTCTCCTGCCTCTAGTGACGTGGGGTGGTAACGCAACTAACATACAAAACTAAATTAGAATACCGCAAAATCTTTATTGTTAATGATTAATTCCGGCATTACTTGCACCGTAAAAGCAAAATGTTCTAATAAAACACCATACTTTCTTCATTTTCTAATTAAATCATCTAAACCAAACCTCAAAGTGGAGCCAGTTTCACTCGGTGGCCAACCTGTTGAAACTGGCAAATTTTAAATATCAAGGGTCATTCCTGGACAGTCAGCTCAACTTTACTGAAAATACTATATTTTTAAGAAATGCTCACAAAGTCTCTATCTCTTAAGAAGATTTAGTGGTCTTGGGGTTAGCCCAATAGAGCTTGCATACACTCTGGCTGATAGTCACATGAGCTGCAGACCAAAAGACAAACTTTTAAGAATTGTTTCAATGACAGACAAAAATGTAGTGAACTCACAAAAAGCTCTGTCTTAACTAAGACGACAATGAATATTTTAGCAGGTAGCATCCATCCTCTTTTTCCATGAGTTTAGACCTCTGAGCTCAGGAAGGCGCTACAGGGTCCCTGTAGGGTACGAACATTTATGAGAAGTAATTTGTTCACAGTGCAATTGGCTTCTTAACCAAATCAAATATGATATTTAACAATGGCTACCTGTGGAAATGAAA
>NW_015118171.1:7309-9937 GCF_001443285.1 Poecilia latipinna | reverse complement strand
ACTGGAACACTGATGAATATATTTGATGTGCCTTTATTTGATGATTATTCTTGATGATTTTGAAGGTGGTATTTGACAAAATGTAATGTTTCGTAATTGATTACTGTATTATGTTTGTATAATGTAAAGCACTGAGGCACTACACAACCGGTATATCGATGGGGTTGTTAGGGCCATGCAAATAGCACGGGAATCAAGTGTTGGGTTGGCTAGATGGGTGCATCAAAAATCAGGACACTGGGGGGATTCAGGGAACTCAGCAGTGGACTAGAGACAGGGGAATAGATCTAAAAATAGATATCAAAACAGATATTCAACAATGCGAAGAAGAAAGGCATGTTGAATGGATATATCATATCCCCTATTATCCACAGGTTGCTGGGCTGATTGAGAGAATGAATGGGCTGTTGAAAGAGTCACTTCGGAAAATGAGTGACCGATGTATTTGACTAATTGGAAGCCAAATTTAGCGCAGGCGGTGGCCCAATTGAACAATAGGCCAATCGCACCTGGGGTGACATGATTAAACCGAATGATCACTGTGTACAACACTCTGGATAAAGACCCTATCAAAATGTGGAAAAATGACGATAAGGCGGAGCTTCCTGTTAGAGCCACACCAGGCTCAGCTGGCCTGGATTTAAGAACATTAGAATCAGTAACACTATTACCTGATAAAATTCAGGTGGTAAAAACTGGCTTGGGGTTGCAATGCCCCAAGGGAATGTATGGACATATCCTACTGCTATCTGGACTGTCCTTAAAAGCGCTGACCATTCAGGCCGGAGTTATTGACAGTGATTATCAGGGAGAACTGGGTGTGGTGTGTCGCCACCAAGGTGAAAGCCCCTTGAAATTGCAAAAAGGAGACGGGATCACACAACTGTTAAGTGAAACCGTGCGACATGTCTGCCGTCTTAGAAATCCCTCCACCCACTGAGGTGACAGTGAGGGGGGACGGCGGTTTTGGCTCTACAGATAAACCTGGAGCAAAAGTTTGGGTGAGACAAGAAAATGGTCCAAGGGCGGCTGAAATCATTGCACAGGGCAATGATGCCACTGTATCAGTGTTATATTCAGGGGAGGAAAAGTGGGTGAATGTGCCAGTTTCAAATGTTATTTGAGAGAAAATTAATATCTTTTGTCTTCTGTTATAGCATACTAATTATCATTCCAGCTAAATGTTCTCGTGGCACCTGCTGTTCGGATCAAGCCAGGGGCATGGACGATGACCACAACCATGGGAAGCACCAAAAGGGGTGTGTCGGCTGTGGGGTCATCGTATGCCATGTCCTTGCTGCCATGGTATTGCTGGGGATGCTCTGCTTCACCCTCGAGACACCGGGGAACAGAATGGTTACACTGGAGGGTGATTTTCCCTCCTCTACCACCATGTGCCTCCACGCGGATTAAACGCGCATAGACAACATGTAGCAAGAGCGGTCCATCAAATAGGCATTTGGATGCCTTCTACTGTAATGACACAGGAAGAAACGGCTCAAAATCTCAGATTTTGAAGAACATCACCAGTACTTCCCGATTTAAGGACATGCAATGGCAAGTCCTGGAAGTACCCTGGCAGGTCTCTCTGGATGGATTTAAATGCGCATTGAATGGATCCACAGTCCTGCAGAAAATGAGCCAGTCACATATGTCTAACGTTTCCAGGCTCAGGGTATCCACATTTATAACATTGGAGGAGGTGAAGCATGTGGCAAAAATCATTGAGAATGTCGGTAACTGCCAAAACGTACTTCATACCCACCATCCTTGCTTTGGTAATATGTCTGGTGTTTTTGACGACATTTAACCTCTGGACTTGTCTATATGTATTGCATGTATGAAAATTATTCCATGTATTCGAGACGGTTGGTATGGCATTGACGTAGCGACACTAATAGTGGACGCTTCTGAGCCTAGAGATGTGTTTGAAATCGACCATTGGGTAGGTCAGCATCGATTTATAACTTTGGGGTCTGTAGAAAATGATAGAGTGGAATTTTTGAATAGGGTAGTAAATTTATGGGATCAATATACAAGCTCCCAGTGGACTATGAATAATGGACTGTATGGAGTTGAGGAGCCTTGGGGACAGTATTTCCAAAATTAATTATCAAAGACCAAGGGGTGGAATGATATAGAATTATTATATTTGTACTTTGATAATGTCTTATATACTCTTTATGTAACCTTCATAATCTGTTATATAACCTGATCATGCTCTGAGTTCGTGATAGGTATTGTTGTACACGACTTAAGCGCGTGGACAGTGGCTGGTTGTCACGTAGCTGATCACGCTCTAAGTTCGTGCTAGATATTTTTGGACGCATGGATAATAGAATGGTCATTCTGTGTTTCATAACCTGATTGTTATGAGTTCGATAGTGAGGGTCGTGTTGTACCTTGAAGAGGTCATTTTGACCTGATTCAAACAATGGTGGGAATAAGTGGTCAGATATGAAACGGGAAGTGGCTGCACTATTCTTGGAGGATCTGCCTGGGAGAGAGGAAGTGGCCATTCTCACTCTCACGCAAGAATGCTTGGTAAAGAGTATAAAATCGAGGTAGTCCCTCATCTTGGCAGAGTCTGCCGTGGGTCGCGTACGGACGCCCGGCACGTGATTGCTA
>NW_015118171.1:0-1287 GCF_001443285.1 Poecilia latipinna | reverse complement strand
TTTTGTCTTCAGGTTTTCTCTTTCACAAAAAAAGGCGGACTTCTGGGAAGCATCCAATTTATGGACTGGAATTTAATAGACCGAGCCTGGAGTCTGACAGAGAAGGGAGGTCCCACTGGACAACACCGGGTGGTCTTGGTTTTTCCCAAGATGGATGAAGGAGCTTCAGCAGAGCGTGATCCATTGGAGTCGGGCGTGACTTGCTCAGAGTCCTGGAAGGTGGGAATCTCGTGCTGAATCGAGGATTTGGACGCTGCTGATGAAGGTAAGACCAGATTTGTATCCAGAAGTGTAGAGGATGAAGCATCAGCGATGGAGCAGGGCCTCGTGATGGTTTGTCCATCTGTAGTCTGTGAGGTTGGAGCAGATGAGCTACATGCTAGCTGATTAGCTTCCTGCTGTCTTCTCTTTTGAGGCTTTTCTCTTTTAATGCGAACCATTTTTTGTTTGTTTGTTTGTTTGTTTGTTTGTTTTCTGTGAGAGCAAAGTAACAAATGCAACAAGTAGAATGACAGGGCCTCCGAAAATTATTTAAAGCAGAAAAAATAGAAATCCCGCCCCTTTATCTCTATTGGCTGATTCAAACAGAAGCTCATAAAAGTGGGCTGGGGCATCTGCCAGGAGCAGGAAGATAAAAGCAGTTGGGGGTGGAGTCTATCTGCGTGAGGAGGAGTTGCATCAGAAAATTTGCATTGGTATAACTGGGTCAAAAGTCACAAAGAGGGCCTCACCCCTTATTAACCAATTGATTTAAGAGAAGGTTCCAGAATCATGTCTATTTTATTTTTGATAAGAACTTATATGATGCAAGAGAGAGAAGGTTCCAGAATATTTTATAGAGGGCCTCACCCCTTATTAACCAATTGATTTAAGAGAAGGTTCCAGAATGCTGCCTGTTTTATTATTGATAAGAACTTATATGATGCAAGAGGGAGAATGTTCCAGAACATTGTCTGTTTTACATTGATAACTTAATTGTAATATGATGCAAGAGAGAGAATGTTCCAGAATGCTGTCTGTTTTATTATTGATAAGAAATTAATTTAAATCAAAACATATGTTTTTATACGATAAGCATTTTATGACGCAGATTTAACAGGTGTTTGTGTGCGATAAGCATTTTATGACGTAAATAAACAGATGTTTGTGTGCGATAACATCGATTTTGATTTGGGCGTGGCATTTTAATCCATCAAACTCGATTAATTAAAATTTGACACAAAGTAGTACCATATATTTTTCATGAACTACTGGTATAAGTTTTAAATCACTAGAATAATATTTGGG
>NW_015118170.1:7574-9951 GCF_001443285.1 Poecilia latipinna | reverse complement strand
CAAAAACGAACATTTTACTTTCGTGAAAATTTGGAATTTCATTTCGTTTTCATTATCGTGAAAACAATAATGAGTAATTTGGAGCCCTGAGTTTGTTTCTCTGCAACGAGACGGTCCCATCTGGGAGTGATGAGAGACAATAACACCCGAAGTGTTGCTTATATCCACAGCCTGCTTGGTCTTTACGTGGCGAAGCAGCTTGAAGCTTCATTCCCTCATGAGCAGCCGGTCGCCGCATGTTACACAGAGTGGCTTGTAATGTTTGACTCACCTACCGGTCTGGGATAAATCCATCCTCCTTTCTCTTCTCTGGGTCTTTTCCCAGAAGAAACTTTCCAAAGACATCTGATCTGTTTCTTAATCATTTTGCTGCTTGAGGGCTCAGTGTTGGCGCGCAAGTAACCGAGAGAATCCGGTTAAAGGATTTTCAAAATAAAAGATTAATACATAAAACGGAAATATTTAATTATTTCTTGCACGACCCGGTACCAATTGGTCCCGGGGGTTGGGGACCACTGAGTTAAATCATACGCAGAGATGCACAACAAATGGGAGATTTAATTTAATGCTGCTGATGTCGCTTTAGTAGCTCTTTCATTTCGTGTCTATTGAGTTTTTATGAGCTCCACAGAAAGTGTTTTGGTTGCTCAAATTTATGGGACAAGATTTTCAGATCTCTGCACGCATGAACCCTGGCTGACTAAGTCGGCTGATGAAACCGGAAGAATAATATTAAACATAATAATAAAATGAAATAAAACCAGTGTGATGCATGACTATGAGGCGAGTGCGAAAGCTCCTCACCAGACAGAACCTGCATGATGCATGGTTCTTTAATTAAGGTACCGGCCAACAGATACCACATACATAAACTTTACAGGGAAGACAGAGCCACACACTGAGCAGCTTGTTGAGATGTAAATAGGAACATGTCTGTGAGCATGAGTGAGTATGAATGTGAGGAGAAACTGCTTGAAGAAGGAATACTGGATTTCAAATGGAACAGAAATACCATATGAAGGATGGATAGGAGTTTTGTCACCTTTTACCAAAATGATGTATCTAGAATGAAAGAGAAACCTGTCTGGGTCCCATCCTGGTTGCAAGCAGCAGCCTTGACCACCCCATCATCAGCTATGTGGTTCACAGTTAGTGCTGGAACCCGAATCATGGCCTGAATGACTAGCTATCATTGAGCAGCTGATTCAGATTTCATGTCATGATAAGGGTAGGATTACAGTGACAGTTGAAAATGTAACTGACCATGATATTACCCTCTGTGGCCAAACAACATTTGGCAGAATGTATAATGTTGGTTCAGTTTCCCCACTAGAAACTAAATCTGTGGAGGGTCAGAGACCGCTGCCATTGGACAGTGGTGCCACCAACCAGACAGAGCAGGTCAGCCCTCTAGCAGAAACAGAGCCATGGGATCCACCTGTAGATCTGAGTCATCTGTCAGGGAGTCAACAATCACAGGTAAAACAGATGCTCAGAGAAGAGTGTGATGTGTTTGCAAAATCTTTGATCTCTAAATGATCAAAGATTTAGAGATGGACATTCAGCTTAATGATAATGTGCCAGTTAAGAAATGCTATTCCTTGACACCTCTGCCAGGAAGTAAAAACATACATACAGGATTTACTCAACTGAGGTTGGATCCAAAAATCCTATTCCTTACAGTAATCTCCTGTGTGGTGTGTGTGAGGAAGAAAGGTGGAAGTCTTCGTCTGTGCATAGACTACAGACTGTTGAACTTAAAAACAGTCCCAGACCGTCATCTAATTCCTAGGATACAGGAAATGTTAGAAAACTTTGGGGGCAATTCCTGGTTCACAGTGTAGGACCAAGGGAAGGCCTACCACCAAGGTTTCATTAGTGAGAAAATCAGACCATGTACAGCCTTCATAACACCTTGGGGAATGTACAAATGTGTTGGAATCCCATTTGGACTGATAAATGCGCCCCAGCTGCTTTTCAGCACTACATGGAAGGATGCCTGGGGTAATTCAGAGATAAAGTTTGTTTACCTTACCTGGATGATGTATTAGTGTTTAGTTCAACCTTTGAACAACACATCCAACATGTAAGGCAGATCCTGCAATAGAGACAATGAAAGATAAAGTTAAGGCCAAAGAAATGCAACTTGTTCAAACGAGAAGTCTGTTATGTGTGTTGCATCACATCAACTGACAACAGTTAATAAAGATGGCACAAACTTTGCAATATTGTAATATTTGTTAAAATACTTGCCTTGTTCTAGTTCTTGTGGATATTTTTGTTTTCTATTGCTAAAAATCCTGTTGAGGAAAATAGTACCTTAACAAAAGTCTGGATGAGAAAAAAATACATTTATTAAAACTTTGTAAGGTGAGAA
>NW_015118170.1:0-1120 GCF_001443285.1 Poecilia latipinna | reverse complement strand
TGTGTTAGCATAACCGTTTTGATAACACTTTGACAAACATGAAATTAACCAAGATTCATCATCTGTCATAAATATGTCATAATAGTTGTTAATTATCAAAATTTAAAATGTTATGTACCTTTGTTTACAATTTTGATAATTAATTGGTTAATGTCAGGTTGTCATAATAAAGACATCTTGAATAATGTCAATTTCACATTAAAAGTGTCATTATTTTCCAAATGACACTTAATGACAACCATCACAAATATTCATGAAGAATGAATCATGTTCATGACAGGTGTTATGTCAGTCTTATGCACACCCCTTCAAATAAAGTGTTAACTAACTTTCTTATGATGTTGTATAAATAAGTCATAAAAATAAAGAAAATGCCATGCACTATGTAAAAAAAATAGTTCAATTCCTTTTCTCTCTGTCTTTTACCTTTTGACTACAGCGATGCTGCCCGATTCAACTTCAGCTCTTCTTCTCCTAAGCGTCCTCATTGTTCACTCCTCTGTTCTGTCCTGTCGGATCGGGACCCAAACAGAGTGTGATGCTGCTCCTTTTGTACCAGGCCACAACCTGGTGGGGGAAGGTTTTGATGTAATCACACTTCAGAGAAAAGGAGCTGATGTGATTGATGTGAAGACTTACCTGAGCCCCAGCAAAACCTGTAAACTCTGCAGCAACCCTCTTCAAAACCATGTCCTCCAAAAAGTAACTAAAAATGCATAAATAAACAGCTGCACATCTGACTTGAGGGATTAACAATAACGTGATTTTTCTTCATTTTAAGCTTCCATCTTCTGTTGTGGACTGGAGTTACGTCAGTCAATGCAGTCCTGAGATCCACAACAGACTTCACACCTCTGTTAGATAAAGTATTTAAACTGGATTGTGAACACCTTAAAAGTTAAATCACATAATTAAACTAACAATTACCGGACATTTGTTTTACATGGTACAATTACTTGTTCCAATCAACCGTGTCTGTTTATTGGACCTTTATGTGGTAGACCAACGCAGTGGATAATTCTGAAGTGGAAGCTAAATATGAAAAATGTGGTGTGCATTTATACTGATATTCTGATACTTATTAATATATTCAAGTGCAACCAGTTGACTTCAAAGGTCA
>NW_015118169.1:6768-9954 GCF_001443285.1 Poecilia latipinna | reverse complement strand
ACCAACAGTAACTCAGTCTAGTGTTGATTTAGAAATCAACATCACACAGTTCCTCCCACAATTGTAACATATTTGTGACATAACATCAGGGAAGGAGCTACAGGTAAGGTGGAGGGTACAGCAGGCCACTGGCCTGGACATACAGGGGCCCACGTGGGAAGCAGAACATCCCTTCAGGGATCCAATTTTATTTTATCACATTTTTTTTTCTTTCGAAAAATGTTATTGTTACTTGGAACATTTTATGACATTACACATTCATACAGAAATTTCTTCTTTTACATAAAATCAGTAAAAACAACAATTAAATCCAGTGCTAAAATGTCCCAAAATGTTAAATAAAATTCTAGAGGGAGTCCGTCTGAACCAGGAGATTTTCCTCTTTTAAAACTCTTCAGTGATTTAAAAAGCTCTAAAAGAGTAAAATCCTGCTCTAAAAAACTAGTTTCTTTCAAACTTTTTCAAGGAAATCCAAACTTTCATTTATATTTTCTTCGTTAACTGCATTTCCTGTATATAATTCACTGTAGAACTTTTCAATCACTTTTTTCTTTTCTTCTATGTTTGACACCACGTCTCCATTTTCTGACTTTAATTCAGAGATAAAACTCGGATTATTTGTTATTTTCTTGAAAAAGTATCTCGTACATTTTTCTCCTTCTTCTATTTCTCTCTCTCTACTTCTTAAAATAACTCCCTTGCTTTTTATTTCTGCTAAAATGCTCATTTCTTTCTTTACGTCTCGTATTTCTTTATTAAAATCCATTCCCTGTTGGTTTAAATGGATTTAAATCGTAATCTGTAATCGTTTCTGCAGCCCCATCATGCGTCTCTGTTCTTTTGTCTTTTTCTTTTTTCCTGCTTGTCGGAGGAAAGTCTGGATCCTACCTTTCACCATCTCCCACCACTGTGCTCGTGTTTCGTACAGGTCTTGGAGGGTCTGACACTAGCGCTACCTCTCCCGGTGCTGGCTGACCAGAGCTGGTCCTCCAGCAGGGAGCGGTTGAGCTTCCACAGACCTCTCCTGGTCGTCGCACCTGAAGGGAGTGAAAGCGTGCAGGACAGAAGGAGGTGATCGGAAAAGAAAGCCGGTGACAATCTAGCATCGGTTAGGGCGCAATCCCTTATGAAGAAGTAGTCAATGCGACAGGCCTTAGAGCAGTGGTTCTTAACCTTTTTTGAGGTACCGAACCCACCAGTTTCATATGCGCATTCATTGACCCCTTCTGTAGTGATAAATAAAATATGATTTCCCCCCCCCCCACAAATTCAAGACATGATCACTAAGTCTTCTTAAAAGGTAGAGTCTCTGAGAACAGTTCTTCAAAATATAATCAGTGTTTTCAGCAAAGCTGAGCTGACTGTCCAGGAACGACCCAAATTTGCCAGTTTCAACAGGTTGGCCATCGAGAGAAACTGGAACCACTTTAAGGTCTTGTTTAGATCATTTAATTAGCTCTACATTCTTAAAAGATTGAAAAATTTATAATAAATAATAAAGACTTTGTGATATTCTGATTTAGTAATGTAATTATATTAGTTGTGTATTATATTATATGGTAATTTTATTAGTTACCAACCCCAAAAAGATGCGACTAAGGAGCAGATTTAGAAGTACACCGAAAGCTACAGAATTTGGTAAAATCGGTGAGTTTTGCTGAAGTAATTAAAGACACAAGTTCAAATCCATGCTGAGAGTGGAACTCCTTCACTCGGTGTTCCTCCACAGCACTGATTGGCTAAGCAATGTAACGTGATCCTCTGCAGCAAGTGATGGCAAAGCGGGGCGTCATCACAACTTTACACAAGTGTGTCTTTACCTCTGCGGCAGAGGCTCCGCCGAACCCCTGAGACCGACTCATCGAACCCCTGGGGTTCGATTGAACCCAGGTTAAGAACCACTGCCTTACAGCTATCATCACTGACCCAGGTGTAACCCTCCTCTCCAGGATCCATGCTTCTAAAACAGTCCACTAGTTTAAAATCCCTAACGATTCTTTGTAATAAAAGCATTGTCTTGTCTACCTTAAAATCCTGTCCGGTTCTTTTCCTGTCTTTTCTAGTTAAAATACAATTAAAATCCCCCCCAATTATTAAAGGTTTTCTTCCCAGCATGTGGGGCTGCAGTTCCTCTAAAAAGTCATACCTGTCATGTTTGTCATTAAAACCAGAAATATTCAATATCTTCATTGCTGTTAGACTCCATTTCCTGAGAATCAAAGCTAGCTCCGCCTTCAGTCTGCATTTCCCCCCCCCTCACTGGATGTTTCTGTCTGGGGGGTCGCTTCCTTCCCCTCCCTCTCTCCCGTCACCTCTTCCTCTCCTCCAATCAGAAGAGCCGACTGGAGATTTGAATTTTCTGGCCCAACGGCGTCAATTTGCTCACTTACCCTTTCCGTGTGTTCCACTCCTTTCCCCTTTTTCAGTTTATTTGCAAAAGATTTTGGACAGTCTCGGAATAGATGATCTTGTTCACCACACAGGTTACATTTTCGCCCATTTGTACACTCATCAAACGTGTGTCCCACTTCTCTACACTTACCACAAAATATTTTCTCATAAGCTTCGGCCAGATGACCGTGTTCACCACACTTAAGGCAGAGTTTCAGTTGACCTTGATAGTGAATGTAGCCTCGGTTCTCCCCCAGGACTATCATGGATGGGAGATGTTTCAGGCCCTGGAAGCCTTGTGGGTCTTCCCACTGTTTAATGGGGACCCGCCAAGCGCAGTTCCAGATGCCGTCCATATCCCGCACCTTCATAGCCTGGCCCTTCACCGTGCAGTATCTACCCAGCCACATACAGATGTCTTCAGCACTGACAGTCTCATTAAACATCCTGACAATCACAGTTTTCAGGGACTTGTGAAAACTGGGTATTTGCATTTTCATATCTTGTCTAAAATTCTTTTACAAGGTCTCCGTAATCACATATGACAAGAGCAGTAAAGAGAACTCCCTCCTGTTGAAATCTACACGAGGCCTCAGTAGGTTATATAGTAGGGTGCCCCATTGTTGACTCATGGTTGCTAAAAACCTTACCAGACTGATTTTAGTGACATAGTGGGTATAAAATATTGAATAAAATGTTGTGCGACATGTCTGGCTTTATTTTCACTCTTATATTTAACTTTATGACACACAAAACTACAAATGAATCGTCCTTATTGTCTCCAGGTGCATTCTG
>NW_015118169.1:0-2102 GCF_001443285.1 Poecilia latipinna | reverse complement strand
AGGTTTTAATTGCTCTAGTGGCTTTTATTTGGTAGTAAATTAACTAAAAAAAAAAAGTGGGTAACGAGAGAAGGGGAAGACCAGGAAGCGAGCCCACGACAGCCGCATTGAAAACTAGAGCCTCCATATGTGGGTTGTGCTTAACCCCTGTGCCACCACAGCACATCCTGTCAGTAGTATTTTAAAACTCAGATTTCTATGTGAATATTTAAATTAACAGAAATCTGAGTTTTAAAATATATATATATATACTTTACACCGTTCTGTGTTTAACATATTCATAGTGTTGACTTTTGACAAAATACACTAGTGTTAAGTAAGTCAACACTGATGTGTGTTTAATTTCAACTACTGTGAGTGTTGATTCAACTGTATCACAAATAACACTTTCAAAAGTGTAATTTCTACACCATCCAGAGTGGACCAATATAGATACTTTCAAAGTGTTGAATTCAACTATATAGGAGTTGATGAAACACTTCCAAATTTGCTGTGCACGTGAGGGGCTGGGCTTGGTTTGGGGTTACGAGGTCACAAATTGTGGCACAATTTAGAGGTTTTTGAAACAGGCTGACACCAGCAGAACATTTACTTATCCCCAAAAAACAGCTGGATGTCTTTTTTTCTTTGTTTCCTCTTGGTCTGTTTCTAGAAGCAGGAGATGCCCAAATGGAAGTATGGAAACTTGCAAACAGTGATTTTTGCATAATAGTGAACCTTTAATGTAAATACTATTATGCACCAAGTTCTGATTTCTCCATCCATTTTCTTTACACCCTTGTCCCTTAGTGGGGTCGGGAGAGGTGCTGGTGCCTATCTCCAGCTAACATTCTGGGCAAGAGGCAGGGTCACCCTGGACAGGTTGCCAGTCAACACAGAGACAGACAGGACACACAACCATGCACACACACATTCATACCTAGGGACAATTTGGAGAGGCCAATTAACCTGACGGTCATGTTTTTGGGAGGAAGCCAGAGTACCCGGAGAAAACCCATGTATGCACAGGGAGAACATTCAAACTCCATGCAGAAAGACCCGGTCCGGGAATCAAACCCAGAACCTTCTTGCTGTAAGGCAACAGCTCTACCAACTGTGCCACTGTGCAGCCAGTTCTGATTTCTGTTTATTCTATTTTTGTAAAGCATTTTTATTAAACTTTTTATTCCTGAAAATAAAAAGTTTAATATAAGTAAATGAGTCGTACCCTTGAACTCTTCTGTACAGATAGAAAACAATTGTTACCATCAGGCTCAGCTCCAGTTTGTCATGTAAAAAATAACTTCTGTTCAAAGTTGCAAAAAGTGTACTCCATTCAGAGATTACTTTAATTCAAATGAGACCACATGTTAACTCTGCATATCAGTTAAGATCAGGAAGAGTATCTGTTAATGATCAACTGACTGATTGATGTGCAACATGGGCAATCTGTGAACGCCTGAATCCTGATTGTGTTGTTTTTGTTGAATGATTCATGGAAGATGTTAAGGGGCCAAGTGAGAGCAGTAAACGCTGACATCAGCCATTATAAACAATGAGCGTCACTAACAGAAGGCTGTGCTTTTCTTCAGGTTTTGTGTGTGTCCTCTGCCTTCTGCTTGGCCTTGGCTTCACAACAAGATCAGGAAATTACTGGTTTACCATGTTCAATGACTATGGAGCCACTTTTTCCCTGTTACTCATTGTCCTTTTTGAGGTCATAAGTGTCAGCTACATTTATGGAATCAAAAGGTTTGTATAGTTTTTTTTCTCTGTATTCTGTTCTGTTTCGATTGTATTATCAACAAGCAAATACAATCAATTTCCATAAATCTGACAGCATTTGAATGTCACCCTGTTGCCTTTAAGCATTGAACCTGAATAAGCTGAATTGAAAGTGTCCTGACACCAGTATGTGTTCTTTTAATGACAATGATTTTAATGATTTTAGAGATTTTAGAATATAATTGTAAAATATGAGAGGCCCCATGGGCCAAAACTTACAAACTCTCTTACACTCACAGTCAAACTCTCTTACACGTACTATCAAACTCTCTTACACTCGCTATGAAACTCTCTGACATTCGCTATCAAACTCGTACACTCGCTATCAAACTCTCTCA